>NC_069499.1:32506551-32804051 GCF_027579735.1 Bombina bombina | reverse complement strand
ATGGACAGAATTCGTGCTCTTAAATTGGCTAATTCTTTCACCCTAGACGCCACCTTGCAATTGGCTAGGTTAGCGGCGAAAAAATTCTGGGTTTGCTATTGTGGCGCAGAGCGCTTTGGTTAAAATCTTGGGCAGCGGATGCGTCTTCCAAGAACAAATTGCTTGACATTCCTTTCAAGGGGAAAACACTCTTTGGCCCTGACTTGAAAGAGATTATCTCTGATATCACTGGGGGCAAGGGCCACGCCCTTCCTCAGGATAGGTCTTTTCAAGACCAAAAATAAACCTAAGTTTCGTCCCTTTCGCAGAAACGGATCAGCCCCAAGGGCTACGTCCTCTAAGCAGGAAGGTAATACTTCTCAAGCCAATCCAGCCTGGAGACCTATGCAAGGCTGGAGCAAAGGAAAGCAGGCCAGGAAACCTGCCACTGCTACCAAGACAGCATGAAATGCGGGCCCCCGATCCGGGACCGGATCTGGTGGGGGGCAGACTCTCTCTCTTCGCTCAGGCTTGGGAAAGAGATGTTCTGGATCCTTGGGCGCTAGAAATAGTCTCCCAAGGTTTTTCTCTGGAGTTCAAGGGGCTTCCTCCAAGGGGGAGGTTCCACAGGTCTCAGTTGTCTTCAGACCACATAAGAAGACAGGCATTCTTACATTGGGTAGAAGACCTGCTAAAAATGGGAGTGATTCATCCTGTTCCATTAGGAGAACAAGGGATGGGGTTCTACTCCAATCTGTTCATAGTTCCCAAAAAAGAGGGAACGTTCAGACCAATCTTAGATCTCAAGATCTTGAACAAGTTTCTCAAGGTTCCATCGTTCAAGATGGAAACCATTCGAACACTTCTTCCTTCCATCCAGGAAGGTCAATTCATGACCAAGGTGGATTTCAAGGATGCGTATCTACATATTCCTATCCACAAGGAACATCATCGGTTCCTAAGGTTTGCATTCCTGGACAAGCATTTCCAGTTCGTGGCATTTTCTTTCGGATTAGCCACTGCTCCTAGGATTTTCTCATAGGTACTAGGGTCCCTTCTGGCGGTGCTAAGACCAAGGGGCATTGCTGTAGTACCTTACTTGGACGACATTCTGATTCGAGCGTCGTCCCTTCCTCAAGTAAAGGCTCACACGGACATTGTCCTGGCCTTTCTCAGATCTCACGGATGGAAAGTGAACGTGGAAAAGAGTTCTCTATCTCCGTCAACGAGGGTTCCCTTCTTGGGAACTATAATAGACTCCTTAGAAATGAGGATTTTTCTGACAGAAGCCAGAAAAACAAAACTTCTAGACTCTTGTCGGATACTTCATTCCGTTCCTCTTCCTTCCATAGCGCAGTGCATGGAAGTGATAGGTTTGATGGTAGCGGCAATGGACATAGTTCCTTTTGTGCGCATTCATCTAAGACCATTACAACTGTTCATGCTCAGTCAGTGGAATGGGGACTATTCAGACTTGTCTCCGAAGATACAAGCAAATCAGAGGACCAGAGACTCATTCCGTCGGTGGCTGTCCCTGGACAACCTGTCACAAGGGATGACCTTCCGCAGACCAGAGTGGGTCATTGTCACGACCGACGCCAGTCTGATGGGCTGGGGCGCGGTCTGGGGATCCCTGAAAGCTCAGGGTCTTTGGTCTCGGGTAGAATCTCTTCTACCGATTAAATATTCTGGAACTGAGAGCGATATTCAATGCTCTCAAAGCTTGGCCTCAGCTAGCGAGGGCCAAGTTCATACATCAACCATCAGGGGGGAACAAGGAGTTCCCTAGCGATGGAAGAAGTGACTAAAATCATTCTATGGGCGGAGTCTCACTCCTGCCACCTGTCTGCTATCCACATCCCAGGAGTGGAAAATTGGGAAGCGGATTTTCTGAGTCGTCAGACATTGCATCCGGGGGAGTGGGAACTCCATCCGGAAATCTTTGCCCAAGTCACTCAACCGTGGGGCATTCCAGACATGGATCTGATGGCCTCTCGTCAGAACTTCAGAGTTCCTTACTACGGGTACAGATCCAGGGATCCCAAGGCGGCTCTAGTGGATGCACTAGTAGCACCTTGGACCTTCAAACTAGCTTATGTGTTCCCGCCGTTTCCTCTCATCCCCAGGCTGGTAGCCAGGATCAATCAGGAGAGGGCGTCGGTGATTTTGATAGCTCCTGCGTGGCCACGCAGGACTTGGTATGCAGATCTGGTGAATATGTAATCGGCTCCACCATGGAAGCTACCTTTGAGAGACCTTCTTGTTCTAGGTCCGTTCGACCCACTCCAGCTGACTGCTTGGAGATTGAACGCTTGATCTTATCAAAGCGAGGGTTCTCAGATTCTGTTATTAATACTCTTGTTCAGGCCTGAAAGCCTGTAACCAGAAAAATTACCACATAATTTGGTATATCTGTTGGTGTGAATCTGCAGGATTCCCTTGGGACAAGGTTAAGATTCCTAAGAGTCTATCCTTCCTTCGAGAAGGATTGGAAAAAGGATTATCTGCAAGTTCCTTGATGGGACAGATTTCTGCCTTGTCTGTGTTACTTCACAAACAGCTGGCAGCTGTGCCAGATGTTCTAGCCTTTGTTCAGGCTCTGGTTAGAATCAAGCCTGTTTACAAAATTTTGACTCCTCCTTGGAGTCTCAACCTAGTTCTTTCAGTTCTTCAGGGGGTTCCGTTTGAACCCTTACATTCCGTTGATATTAAGTTATTATCTTGGAAAGTTTTGTTTTTGGTTGCAATTTCTTCTGCTAGAAGAGTTTCAGAATTATCTGCTCTGCAGTGTTCTTCTCCTTATCTGGTGTTCCATGCAGATAAGGTGGTTTTTGCGTACTAAACCTGGTTTTCTTCCAAAAGTTGTTTCTAACAAAAACATTAACCAGGAGATAGTTGTGCCTTCTTTGTGTCCTAATCCAGTTTCAAAGAAGGAACGTTTGTTGCACAACTTGGATGTAGTTCGTGCTCTCAAATTTTACTTAGCAGCTACTAAGGATTTCAGACAAACTTTGTCTTTGTTTGTTGTTTATTCTGGTAAACGGAGAGGTCAAAAAGCAACTTCTACCTGTCTCTCCTTCTGGATTAAAAGCATTATCCGATTGGCTTATGAGACTGCCGGACGGCAGCCTCCTGAAAGAATCACAGCTCACTCCACTAGGGCTGTGGCTTCCACATGGGCCTTCAAGAACGAGGCTTCTGTTGATCAGATATGTAAGGCAGCGACTTGGTCTTCACTGCACACTTTTTCTAAATTTTACAAATTTGATACTTTTGCTTCTTCTGAGGCTATTTTTGGGAGAAAGGTTTTGCAAGCCGTGGTGCCTTCCATTTAGGTGACCTGATTTGCTCCCTCCCTTCATCCGTGTCCTAAAGCTTTGGTATTGGTTCCCACAAGTAAGGATGACGCCGTGGACCGGACACACCTATGTTGGAGAAAACAGAATTTATGTTTACCTGATAAATTACTTTCTCCAACGGTGTGTCCGGTCCACGGCCCGCCCTGGTTTTTTTAATCAGGTCTGATAATTTATTTTCTTTAACTACAGTCACCACGGTAACATATGGTTTCTCCTATGCAAATATTCCTCCTTAACGTCGGTCGAATGACTGGGGTAGGCGGAGCCTAGGAGGGATCATGTGACCAGCTTTGCTGGGCTCTTTGCCATTTCCTGTTGGGGAAGAGAATATCCCACAAGTAAGGATGACGCCGTGGACCGGACACACCGTTGGAGAAAGTAATTTATCAGGTAAACATAAATTCTGTTTTTCAGAATAAATAGAAAATATTCTGCTATGTGAAGAACATTGGAATGTGAAATATTTTTTTTAAGCCAGGTTAGCGCACTTGACAAAACGTGATCGGGTTTGAGGGACTTGTTGTGTGTTAGATCCCCCCCACCACCACCACTTTTCACGCTCCATTGAGGTCTATGGAGGCATAGGTAAAAGGGGTCACAATATTCCAAGTTTGGCTTTATATGCGCACTTGTGCAAAAACTTTTTACTTTCAACTTGTAACATGCACACAAAAAGCATACTTTTAGTAGCGTTAGCGCAGGAACAATAAATATCACTTCACTCGTAATCCAGCCAATAGTAGCAAACACTGCTGCCATAGAGCGCTTAAAACACGTGCACACTCTTAAGCTTCTAGCCTAGGTTTTCTCCTCGACAGAGGAAACAAAGCTGATAACAGAAGTGAATAGGAAAAGTGCCTGCTCTATATGAACCATGAAAGTTTCATTTTGACTTTACCCTTGAGATTGGGAAAATGCTCATTTTTGTCTGTTGACATTTCCCCAAGTTTTTGTTCCGCATTACTGGTCCTATAGCGAGTTTAGCAAGACGCGATAATATTCCCGCTACGTATCTGCTTTTCTAAGCAGGCAGTGATGAAATCTGTTAAACTGACTCTCAAGTGAATTGCTGAGCTTGCAGAGTGTAAACTGATTCCTTCCACAAGTGCTAATTTCTGTTTATTTTCTGTTCCCAGGCTCTTCTGCTGCTTATTCTGGGTATTTGTGTTGGTGCCTGTAGTTTAACGCTAATTATCGTGACTTGGGCTTACAATAAATGAGGGATCCGTGCTGGAGTTTACACCTGAGAAGACTGAAGCAGACTACAGAGGGGGAGAGATCACGTTACAGGAGATATTAGTGCACAAATAAGGCTGTCTTCATCCGGCCACCAGGAAAAAAAACATACACTTCGCAGAAGATAAATATTGTTTACATATGTGATACTACATCAGGTCGGTTTCTAGAACGTGTAATTCTAGCAAGAACTATAGTGACATAAAAACCAAAAGATCAAAGGTCTTCAAAGCTATTAACAACCAAAGGTATTAAATGACTCCTCTTGTATAGAAGCAACAGAATTTATTACAAAGATAAAAGTGAGCTGCATGTGCGTACTGGTTTATGTAGTATCGCGGGTGATTAAATAACCAGCTTTTGTTTCCACCGTCCCCCAATATCTGTACAGTAAATGATCTTTATTATAAAAAATAATCTTAAAATTTAAGACGTTTTAAATGTTGCACAGTTATTTGCCAGGCATACAATTATTTATCTCATGCATAAGTGCATAAACAACGTTTTAATACCTTCTGTAGGCAAACAATTTGCAATCATTTTTTTCGTTTTAATAATCCAGTTAATTTGGGCTCTTGGGGGAAAAAATGTTTTATTTACATAGAAACGAAATTCTTACAACAATTTAAAAAAAAAACCCACAAAACTGTTTTCTTATTAGTTATTAATCATTAACCAAAATTATTAAGACTTTTCTTTTAAAAACATAAAAACCCCAATAAAAATATTGCTGTGGGAGTTTTTAATGACTGGCCAGTGTTTGCTCCCACTTTACATGGTGCGTAAGTAATTATTTGTACTTCTTTTTCTATAGTGGCATTTTCATATGATATTAGCATTAAAGATTTTCTACCTCTCGTCGAGATATAATCTGGATGCTATGAACATAATTTGCTAAACGTTATGGTGGAAGTGAGATTTCTGTAGTCCTGCGACTGGTTCGTTCTGGTTAATTTGCTGCTTTTATGTGTTTTTTTTAAAGCGTGACAAGCAGAAACAGCAATGAAGCTAACCTAATACAATTAGGGTATATGCTGCTGCTCACGTGTGCTGATCACATTGCAATAGGAGCTGTGGGCTGATATACAGGTCCCTGGGAATTATACTGCTGGTCAGAAATGGATACCTCATATTAGCTGACAATTAGCCTTAAAAGGACAGTGATCACCCTGTAATTACAAGACATTTCTGTTCTGCTGCTATAGAATAACATACCAGCCAAGTCTAAACATTTAAAAAAAAATTAACATTGTGTTTGCTGCAGTTGTTTTTTATTAGCCAATATCAACTCACCACTTGCTTCATTTGGAGGAGCTAGTGCTGTCCCGAGTCTGAATACAACAAAGCATTTGTTTGTATTACGTTCATTGGTTTACAGTTCTTATATGTTAAAGCCAATCAGGTGCAGATATGTAGCCCAAGTCAGCAGGGTACATTTCCAGCACTGAAAATTAGAAAATCCACGTTTTTCAGAGCAAAATTACATGAAAAGGGGCCAAAGTAAACAAAGTATATGATAGGGGGTGGAGGTGAGCGCCAAAGTAGGCTGAGGAAGGGAAAGGGGGACAACTGTTGCCCACAATGTGGGTCCTCCTACTAGTAGTTATGGAGTGAATGTACAAAATATATATGCTAAAATGGGTATATATGTTAAAAATGTATATCAATATTTATTCCACACAATCGGTTAAAAATGTCGGTGATCTTCTAAAACATACAGTCAAAAAAATATATTACACATTCATAAATAATCATGGATCCATGTTACAATAACGAAATGTAGAAAATGACATAAAATCTGAAAAAATAATACAAAGATAAAAATAAAAGTAAAAGTAAAAATGACCTGGTGCACCTAAAAACGTCTGACAATGAATGACCTGATAGGCCAAGTGTCTTAGTATGGGTGGTACTCTATGGTACAATCCGGATATTTATGAGTGTTCTTATGATTGTATTTATCCAAACAGATAATGGTGTGACAAAAAAGGAAAGTGTCTATATTTTATATCCAATTCAGAAAAATTCCAAAATAGTGTGTATCCTGTGATTAGAAAAATACAAACTTGAAAGTGTGAAAACAATGTGATCACTGGATATCAAAAAAAGGTGGAAAAAATTAGAAAAAATGTGAAGAAAATATAAGTAACTTTGCAAAAAATGTGGAAATCCTCAAATTGGTAAAGCAAAAAGAAATTAGTCTTTCAAAAGTTAATCAATAAGTATCCAAAATGATATAGTGGATTCTGTGCAGTGAAGTTGTCTCCCAGTTGGATACAATAAAACAAAATAAAACTGTGCAAAAACCTGCAAAGAAAACAAACAATACTATAATATATATAAACTGTTCAGTGGATGTATCAGTATTATGCTTACTCAAATCAGTCGACGCGTTTCGGCCATATCCTCCTGGCCTTTATCAAGACTAACATTGTGAGTAAGCTAAGGCAATTTATAAGAGCTGTAATTGATGTTTGGGCGCCAAAACCTAGTAGGCCACGCCCCTTCCTGTTAAGTGCATTATGGGTATGGGCAAAATGTTTCGATTTAAATCGTGCTATTAAAAAAAATTTTATTTTGACTACTTGCTGTTACTGTTTTCTCAGGGTCAATTCTGTCTGGGCTATTGCTTTTACATATAAGCCCTTGGTTAGCATATTTAGGGTTGATTAGATTGATATCGACCTACACTTCCGGTTTCGCTAATGTTTACTGTGTTGACTTCCGGTTTCCCTTCTGTATACTAATTATGGCTTATGTCCTATGAGTGAATTTTAGTGTCTTGCTTCAATGACTCTCTATTTGTTTATTAAACATGATCCCCCTTTTGTTTATTTATAGATAAATTAGAAGCTTCCGATTTATATTTCTGTTATCTCTATATGTTAGTATCATAGGTGCAACTTTCACTTCCGGTATCGCTGTTTTATAGCACTTCCGGTTTATCTTACACTTCCGGTATCGCTGTTTTATAGCACTTCCGGTTTGTGTTGTTTCATATTTTCGCTGCTTGTGAGTGTTAATAATTCTAACCTTAAACCATGACACATTGTGTAATGTCAAGTTTCCACTCTAACTCTGCTTTGGCTAGTTAATGGGTATAGTGCATATAGCGTCCTTTCTTATTGCTGTTTGCACCAATTTTACACTTCCGGTATCGTTGTCTAACACTTCCGGTTCCGGTGTTTATTGACGTAAAGTCATAGGGACCAGAATTAACAATCTAAGCTGCCTTTAGATAATATCTGAATATAGTGGGTAACATGTTGGGTACATAAGTCAATAGTTTGGTGTTTACCAGGATCGTGTGTACATCTCACTGTAGTTAATGTGTTACAAGTGAATAATTCGTGTAAAACGATTAATGTACTTATATCAAATCTTGATATAGCTCGTATAATCTAATACAGACACATACTGATATGTTGAACAGTTCTAAAATATAATCCATTAAAAACAATCTATAAAAAATACAATCTGATAAATATACAATCTGATAAAAATACAATCTTATTAAAAATGCGATCCGTTAAAAGTAAAACCAATATGTGGTGTATAAAACAGCATTTAATCAAAATCAAATTGATGGTTATACTAGTGAAGTCCAAGCTTGCCATATATATAATGTTGGCTGAATTGTAATAGGTGCCTCCTAAAATCAAAGTGCCAGTAGTGCAAATAGCAGCTCATAGCTCATGTCGAAACATGGTGTCAGATCATGATCAGGCAGTTTCAGTTCCATTAAGAATGTGGACAAATACTTTAAAATAACTAATAGCCCCAGATTCAATTAAAATCCTTTAAAATTTCTATATCTCTATAGTCGTAAATTTCTATATTACAAAAATCTCTATATTTAAAAATTCTCTATATTTAAAAACATTGTGTTTAAAAACACTGTCTTTAAAAACATTGTCTTTAAAAACATTGTATATAGAAAGTCTAAAAAGCAAATCGGGCCATAAAATATAGATCGGGCTATTATATGAGATGCTCCAAAAATGGGTGAAGGCTGAGACGACAGTGGAGGCCTCTTATCTGATGTGCACATAAATGAGTTATCCAGATCTACAGTCTTACAGAGGGGAGTCTATGCTTACAGTGAGCCTACACTTGTTAAATGGAGGTGATGAGGGAGGAGATATGCGATTAGATGGAGAATAGGGGAGTGGGTGTCTCTACTAACCAATGGTTAAGCTTTATTTTGTGAGACTGAACAGGTGTGAGAGATCTTCTTTATTGTTTAGGCCCTTTGGATACAAGCTATTCAGGGTAAATATCCATTTGGACTCATGTAAAAGTAATTTATGTTCGTGGTTACCCCCTCTCTAATTTTTTCTCACTATCTCTATTCCACAGAATTTCATATCTCTGATGTTTCCTCCGTGCTTAGTTGTAAAGTGCTTGTATAGTGCTGTATCTACACTTTTTCTCTCTATACATAGTATATGCTCCCTCATTCTGTCTTTCAATTGCCTGGAAGTTTGTCCAACATATTGCAATTTACAAGGACATTCGATGAGATATATAACATTATGATCACCACATCTTATCAGATTGTGAATCATAAACTTTTCTTTAGTGTGCACAGATGAGAATGAGGTTGTTTTCCAGCCATTTCTGCACGCCTTACAATTCGGGCACGGGAAAAAACCTTTAATCTTCTTGTTGTGTTGGCCTACCACTGTACCCATTTTTTGTTTAGGAACACTCAGGGCTAGTCTGTTCTTTAAATTGTTCGTTTTCCTGTAGATAAATTTCGGGTGTGGCATTAGTAGTTCTCCCAAAATGTTGTCGTCTTTTAAAAGTGGCCAGTGCTTTCTGTAGATCTTTTCTATGATGTGTTTGTTTTCACAGTATTCTGTGATAAAACGGACATCTATATTGTCCTCAGATGTCACTGTCTTGTCTCTGGTTTTATATTTTAGGAGGGTTTTCCTATCAATGGCTTGGACTTCTTTGATTTTTTCTTCCAGTAGTGTCTCTTTATATCCTCTATCGAGGAATCTTTGTTTTAGTACCTGGGTTTGTTCTTCCCACTTAGTCGGATCTGAGCAGTTCTTTTTGAGCCTCAAGAGTTGCCCCTTGGGTATGTTTTCCTTCCAAGTCTTGTGATGGCAGCTTTCGTTGTGAATGTAATTGTTACAGTCGACCTCCTTAAAGAAGGTCGAAGTAACAAATTGACCATTCTCTATATCTATCTTAAGGTCCAGGAAGTGTATCGACTTTTTGTTGCATTCATAGGTGAATTTTAGATTTTTTGTATTCATATTCATGACTTCTATGGTGTGATGCAGATCTTCCATAGAGCCCTTCCAAATGAGGAAGATATCATCAATATATCTCACGTAGAGGACCAGGTCCGCGCTGGCTGGGCACGAGTCCCAGAAGATTTGCTCCCACTGGCCCATATAGAGATTAGCATAGCTCGGCGCGAACCTGGTCCCCATCGCTGTTCCACATTGTTGATGATAAAACTTTTTGTCATGATTAAAATAGTTGTGGGTTAAAATGTAATAAATACTGTCTAAAACAAAAGTGCACTGTGCTTCAGGGATACATGGATCCTTAGAGAGGAAAAACTTAACAGCTTCGATGCCTCCTTCATGTGGTATGCTCGTGTACAGCGAAACTACATCGCAGGTTGCCATAATGAATGATTCTTCCCATTTCAGATTATCCAATATTGTCAGAATTTGTGTAGAGTCCCTCAGATAAGATGGGAGATTGGTGACCTGTTTTTGAAGGATTTTATCTACGTATTCTGACATGTTACTTGATATTGACCCAATTCCTGAAATAATCGGTCTCCCCGGGGGGTTGACCATCGATTTATGTATCTTGGGAAGTTGGTAAAACACTGGGGTAATGGGGTATTTGACCATAATGTAGTTGTACTCCTTCTGATTGAGTATCCCCAGTGATTTCGCTTTAGTGGTCAAATCTTCCAAGTCTTTTGTAAATTTACCTATTGGGTCACTTAGTAACCTCTTGTAGGTCTTGGAATCACTCAGAATTCTATTGCACTCTTCTTCATATTTGCACTTGTCCATCACAACGATAGCTCCGCCTTTATCGGCAGGTTTGATGGTTAATTGATGATCTTTCTCAAGCTTTTTAATAGTGCTCATCTGGGATCTGGATAGATTGAAACGTACTTTCTTAAGTGTATTATCACTTAGTTTCCTGATGTCGTTGCAGACATTTGTTTCAAAGGTTTCAATCGCAGTCCCTTTACTTCCCACTGGATAAAATGTGGATTTCGGTCTTAGACCTGTGTGTAAAAATTGATCATTGTCAATTGGAGCTATGTAATTACGTTCAATTGGAGACTTGAGGAAGTACCGTTTTAATGTTAACTTCCTCACAAATTCTTTCGTACTAATAAACGCCTGAAACTTGTTCAGGCAGTTAGTTGGTGCAAAACTTAGGCCATGAGATAAGATTGCTTCTTCTTGTCTGGTTAGTTCTCTAGAACTTAGATTGTATATACCCTTGGTCACCTTCTTTGTAACTGAGGGATCAGTGTGCGATGTGTGAGGAGTCACTTGATGTGTGCACGTTTCTTCCGTCATATGTGCTGTTTTTCATTTCTTTAGTGCTGTACCACTTCTCTTTCCTCTACGGGTCTTCTTTTTTGTTGTGTAGCAGTTTCCTGGTCTTCCGAGTCTGTGTTTTTCCTCTTTCTCTGTGTTTTTTCTTTTACTCTTGGTGGCAAGGGGTTTTTTCCCTAAAAAAGCTGGCTCTGAGGTAGAGGCTGGCATATTTCTTACTTCTGTAGTGTGTGTCACTTTGTCATATCCTTCTTGTGATTTTGAACCTTTGTTATTTTCTTCTTGTGGTTTTGGACCATACATCCATGATTTCCTTCTCTCTTTATCCTGGTGATGGTCTCTCTGATCTACGATGTCATGGTATACTCCTCTTCTATCCCTGCTATAGTCTGGGCTTCTGTTCCGGTAATTGTAACCGAAATTACCTCTCGATTCTCTCTGGTCAATATCTCTTCTTCTGTAGTCAAACACATCATCTCTATTTCCCGGATAGCGGTCTCTTCTATCCTCTTCATACCTTGATTGGAATCTGGGTCTGTAAGGTTCTCTTTCTTCATATTGATAGCGATTCACATAGTCTGGTATGTGTCGATTACCTCTATAGTGATCCGGACGATAATAGGAATTCGAGTAATAGTTGTGTTTATTCTCGTAAGTTGGGTAATATCCCTTGTCTTTCCTATTTTGATAATATTGGTTGTGGCCATAGGTGTTCTGATGGTGGCCACGCCTGTCGTGTTGCCAAGCGGAAGTGAAAGTTGCACCTATGATACTAACATATAGAGATAACAGAAATATAAATCGGAAGCTTCTAATTTATCTATAAATAAACAAAAGGGGGATCATGTTTAATAAACAAATAGAGAGTCATTGAAGCAAGACACTAAAATTCACTCATAGGACATAAGCCATAATTAGTATACAGAAGGGAAACCGGAAGTCAACACAGTAAACATTAGCGAAACCGGAAGTGTAGGTCGATATCAATCTAATCAACCCTAAATATGCTAACCAAGGGCCCCATCGCTGTTCCACATTGTTGATGATAAAACTTTTTGTCATGATTAAAATAGTTGTGGGTTAAAATGTAATAAATACTGTCTAAAACAAAAGTGCACTGTGCTTCAGGGATACATGGATCCTTAGAGAGGAAAAACTTAACAGCTTCGATGCCTCCTTCATGTGGTATGCTCGTGTACAGCGAAACTACATCGCAGGTTGCCATAATGAATGATTCTTCCCATTTCAGATTATCCAATATTGTCAGAATTTGTGTAGAGTCCCTCAGATAAGATGGGAGATTGGTGACCTGTTTTTGAAGGATTTTATCTACGTATTCTGACATGTTACTTGATATTGACCCAATTCCTGAAATAATCGGTCTCCCCGGGGGGTTGACCATCGATTTATGTATCTTGGGAAGTTGGTAAAACACTGGGGTAATGGGGTATTTGACCATAATGTAGTTGTACTCCTTCTGATTGAGTATCCCCAGTGATTTCGCTTTAGTGGTCAAATCTTCCAAGTCTTTTGTAAATTTACCTATTGGGTCACTTAGTAACCTCTTGTAGGTCTTGGAATCACTCAGAATTCTATTGCACTCTTCTTCATATTTGCACTTGTCCATCACAACGATAGCTCCGCCTTTATCGGCAGGTTTGATGGTTAATTGATGATCTTTCTCAAGCTTTTTAATAGTGCTCATCTGGGATCTGGATAGATTGAAACGTACTTTCTTAAGTGTATTATCACTTAGTTTCCTGATGTCGTTGCAGACATTTGTTTCAAAGGTTTCAATCGCAGTCCCTTTACTTCCCACTGGATAAAATGTGGATTTCGGTCTTAGACCTGTGTGTAAAAATTGATCATTGTCAATTGGAGCTATGTAATTACGTTCAATTGGAGACTTGAGGAAGTACCGTTTTAATGTTAACTTCCTCACAAATTCTTTCGTACTAATAAACGCCTGAAACTTGTTCAGGCAGTTAGTTGGTGCAAAACTTAGGCCATGAGATAAGATTGCTTCTTCTTGTCTGGTTAGTTCTCTAGAACTTAGATTGTATATACCCTTGGTCACCTTCTTTGTAACTGAGGGATCAGTGTGCGATGTGTGAGGAGTCACTTGATGTGTGCACGTTTCTTCCGTCATATGTGCTGTTTTTCATTTCTTTAGTGCTGTACCACTTCTCTTTCCTCTACGGGTCTTCTTTTTTGTTGTGTAGCAGTTTCCTGGTCTTCCGAGTCTGTGTTTTTCCTCTTTCTCTGTGTTTTTTCTTTTACTCTTGGTGGCAAGGGGTTTTTCCCTAAAAAAGCTGGCTCTGAGGTAGAGGCTGGCATATTTCTTACTTCTGTAGTGTGTGTCACTTTGTCATATCCTTCTTGTGATTTTGAACCTTTGTTATTTTCTTCTTGTGGTTTTGGACCATACATCCATGATTTCCTTCTCTCTTTATCCTGGTGATGGTCTCTCTGATCTACGATGTCATGGTATACTCCTCTTCTATCCCTGCTATAGTCTGGGCTTCTGTTCCGGTAATTGTAACCGAAATTACCTCTCGATTCTCTCTGGTCAATATCTCTTCTTCTGTAGTCAAACACATCATCTCTATTTCCCGGATAGCGGTCTCTTCTATCCTCTTCATACCTTGATTGGAATCTGGGTCTGTAAGGTTCTCTTTCTTCATATTGATAGCGATTCACATAGTCTGGTATGTGTCGATTACCTCTATAGTGATCCGGACGATAATAGGAATTCGAGTAATAGTTGTGTTTATTCTCGTAAGTTGGGTAATATCCCTTGTCTTTCCTATTTTGATAATATTGGTTGTGGCCATAGGTGTTCTGATGGTGGCCACGCCTGTCGTGTTGCCAAGCGGAAGTGAAAGTTGCACCTATGATACTAACATATAGAGATAACAGAAATATAAATCGGAAGCTTCTAATTTATCTATAAATAAACAAAAGGGGGATCATGTTTAATAAACAAATAGAGAGTCATTGAAGCAAGACACTAAAATTCACTCATAGGACATAAGCCATAATTAGTATACAGAAGGGAAACCGGAAGTCAACACAGTAAACATTAGCGAAACCGGAAGTGTAGGTCGATATCAATCTAATCAACCCTAAATATGCTAACCAAGGGCTTATATGTAAAAGCAATAGCCCAGACAGAATTGACCCTGAGAAAACAGTAACAGCAAGTAGTCAAAATAAAAAAAATTTTAATAGCACGATTTAAATCGAAACATTTTGCCCATACCCATAATGCACTTAACAGGAAGGGGCGTGGCCTACTAGGTTTTGGCGCCCAAACATCAATTACAGCTCTTATAAATTGCCTTAGCTTACTCACAATGTTAGTCTTGATAAAGGCCAGGAGGATATGGCCGAAACGCGTCGACTGATTTGAGTAAGCATAATACTGATACATCCACTGAACAGTTTATATATATTATAGTATTGTTTGTTTTCTTTGCAGGTTTTTGCACAGTTTTATTTTGTTTTATTGTATCCAACTGGGAGACAACTTCACTGCACAGAATCCACTATATCATTTTGGATACTTATTGATTAACTTTTGAAAGACTAATTTCTTTTTGCTTTACCAATTTGAGGATTTCCACATTTTTTGCAAAGTTACTTATATTTTCTTCACATTTTTTCTAATTTTTTCCACCTTTTTTTGATATCCAGTGATCACATTGTTTTCACACTTTCAAGTTTGTATTTTTCTAATCACAGGATACACACTATTTTGGAATTTTTCTGAATTGGATATAAAATATAGACACTTTCCTTTTTTGTCACACCATTATCTGTTTGGATAAATACAATCATAAGAACACTCATAAATATCCGGATTGTACCATAGAGTACCACCCATACTAAGACACTTGGCCTATCAGGTCATTCATTGTCAGACGTTTTTAGGTGCACCAGGTCATTTTTACTTTTACTTTTATTTTTATCTTTGTATTATTTTTTCAGATTTTATGTCATTTTCTACATTTCGTTATTGTAACATGGATCCATGATTATTTATGAATGTGTAATATATTTTTTTGACTGTATGTTTTAGAAGATCACCGACATTTTTAACCGATTGTGTGGAATAAATATTGATATACATTTTTAACATATATACCCATTTTAGCATATATATTTTGTACATTCACTCCATAACTACTAGTAGGAGGACCCACATTGTGGGCAACAGTTGTCCCCCTTTCCCTTCCTCAGCCTACTTTGGCGCTCACCTCCACCCCCTATCGTTTTCTGTTCACATCGGGTACACTAGGGTATCCGTTGAGGAGAGCTAGAGGTATTCCCAATCCCCTCCCCCCATCTGTCTTCTGCGCAGGATCTACATTCACTTTCTTTATAAACAAAGTATATTAGCAAAGTTGTTTTACTACACATAACTAGAGATTTTATATTAACATCTCAGGGTGTTTACTAGACATGTATTTGTCTCGACAAACGCAGAAGTTGGCGGCCTCCAGCTGTGCAAATATCCATGATGGCCGCCATGTTTAGCATTAGTTTCCTCACGAATGAGACATATGCGCAAACCTAGTGTTTACTGTCCCTCTCCAGACACAAGTCAGAAGTCACCCTTTTGTTAATAAAAGTTGTCTAAACTCAGTGAGTGTGTATATCCTCTCAGTATATTATTTGTGAATTTTGATCTAGTCACCCTTGATGTTGCTTGTTAATAGATGTGATTGCAGATCTTAACACATTGTATATGTATGTGTGTGTTTATGTATGTGTGTGTATATATATATATATATATATATATATATATATATATATATATACTGTATATGTGTTTGTGTGTGGATGTGTGTATATATATATTTGTGTATGTGTATAGATATATATATGTGCATGTATGTATGTATGTATATAGATATATACGTGTGTGTAGTGCAGTGTATATATATATATATATATATGTGTGTGTGTGTAGTGCTATATATATATATGTGTGTGTGTGTGTAGTACAGTATATATGTGTGTGTAGTGCAGAATATGTGTGTGTAGTGCAGTATATATATATGTGTGTGTGTGTAGTGCAGAATATGTGTGTGTAGTGCAGTATATATGTGTGTGTGTAGTACAGTATATATGTGTGTGTGTAGTGCAGTATATATGTGTGTGTGTAGTATAGTATATATATGTGTGTGTGTAGTGCAGTATATATGTGTGTGTGTAGTACAGTATATATGTGTGTGTGTAGTACAGTATATATGTGTGTGTAGTGCAGAATATGTGTGTGTGTGTGTGTGTGTAGTGCAGTATATATATGTGTGTAGTGCAGTATATATATATATATATGTGTGTGTGTGTGTGTAGTGCAGTATATATGTGTGTGTGTGTCGTGCAGTATATATGTGTGTGTGTGTAGTGCAGTATATATATATATATATGTGTGTGTGTAGTGCAGTATATATGTGTGTGTGTAGTGCAGTATGTGTGTGTGTGTGTGTGTGTGTAGTGCAGTATATATATATATATATATATGTGTGTGTGTAGTGCAGTGTATATATATATATATATGTATATGTGTGTGTGTAGTGCAGTATATATATATATATGTGTGTGTGTGTGTAGTGCAGTATATGTGTGTGTGTGTGTAGTACAGTATATATGTGTGTGTGTAGTGCAGTATATATGTGTGCGTGTGTGTAGTGCAGTATATATGTGTGTGTGTAGTGCAGTATATATATGTGTGTGTATAGTGCAGTATATATATCTGTGTGTGTAGTGCAGTATATATGTGCGTGTGTGTGTAGTGCAGTATATATGTGGGTGTGTGTAGTACAGTATGTGTGTGTGTGTAGTACAGTATGTGTGTGTGTGTAGTGCAGTATATATGTGGGTGTGTGTAGTACAGTATGTGTGTGTGTGTAGTACAGTATGTGTGTGTGTGTAGTGCAGTATATATATATGTGTGTGTGTAGTACAGTATATATGTGTGTGTGTGTGTAGTGCAGTATATGTGTGTGTGTGTGTGTGTGTGTGTTGTATATATGTGTGTGTGTGTGTAGTGCAGTATATATGTGTGTGTGTAGTGCAGTATATATATGTGTGTGTGTGTGTGTAGTGCAGTAAGTGTGTAGTACGTGTATCTTATGCGTGGGTGTAGTAAGTGTGTATGTAGTTCTTTGTTTTCCTAGGCCAAAATATGCCCCTCCTACAGCGGGTAAAAAGCAAAGTCTGTAAACTTTTCAAAATGCTGCAGACTGCTTAAACAGCTTTCATTTGCTGGTTACAGAATTTGCCTTTTGACACCACAGGGAGCTTGGGACAAGTATCATTTTTACTCACAAGCAAGGGGTGTTAAATGAGCTATTAATTGAGAAGATAACTGCGCAGAATACCACAGCTTGAGAACAGTTTAACCATTTGCTCAGCTGCAAGAAATAGACAAAACTATAACATCTACTTAAGTTTTATGTATAGAACACACATTAACTTACTTCAAGGTGCGTTAAACCATTTGAGATTTTACTATAAAAAGATTACTAAAGCTCATTTCAAAAATATTTGCTATATAGATTCCTTATTTATTTTGTCCCCTTTCCAGTAATATAAAATTGTTGGTTTTCTCAGTTTCTATGAGGTTTGCTTAAAGCGACAGTCTACTCCAGAATTGTTATTGTTTAAAAAGATACATAGTCCATTTATTACCCATTCCCCTGTTTTGCAGAACCAACATGGTTATAGAAATAGACTTTTTACCTCTGTGATTACCGTGTATCTGCGCCTCTTCAGACTGCCCCCTTATCTCAGTTCTTTTGACAGTCTTGCATTTAGCCAATCAGTGCCCTCTCATTTGTAACTCCAAGGGCGTAGTCACAGTGTTATCTGTGTGGCACACATGAACTAACGTCCTCTAACTGTGAAAAACTGCCAAATGCATTGAAATAAGGGGCAGCCTTCAAGGTCTTAGAAATTAGCATATGAGCCTACCTAGGTTTAGCTTTCAACAAAGAATACCAAGAAAACAAAGCAAATTTGATGATAAAAGTGAATTGGAAAGTTGTTTAAAATCACATCCTATCTGAATCATGAAAGTTTAATTTTGACTAGACTGTCCCTTTAAGTACTGGGCACCATCATGTTGGAACCTAGGTTTTCCTTTTATTTTCCTCAGAGACAGGGATGTGTGGTTACTGTAACATTCCTATATTCCACACAGCCTTGTTTGCACATTTTTTTTAATTGTCTGTTTTATATCTATAGTTAATTATCCTCACTATAACAGATAAGGGAAAACCTAGTTTAAAACATATATTACTTTATAGAAACGAAACCTTACACTAATATATTTAATACATTTATATATTATTCTCAGTTTAATATTTGCTATATCACTGCCCCATTACTGGATTATTGAGAAACAATGGAATATCTGGCTGTGCTAGCAAATCTCTTAAATTCACATTCTAAACAAAATGTAATTAACTGAAAATCCTTAGGAGCCCACTGTTCTTATTTACAAACATAAAGTCTTTACTTATGCTGGGATTAGCTCATTAATTACCAAGCACTGCTGTTTACCTTCCCTATCATAGCTGTAGGGACACCGGCTGTCAGCTGAGGCTTCATAAGGAAAGGCTAACTGAATTATATGAAGTAAAAAAAGAAATGTTTTTGTTTATTTTGGTCACTGTCCTGTAATTTACTTTGAAAATTAGTGGGTGTTGGGGGTTCACATTGTTACCAGAGAGACTGGACTAAATCCTGCACAATACAGATGTTGGCACTCCAGCAAGCTTTTCAGTATCTGTCTCTTCTCCACAGCAAAGGGAATACAATAATTATACTCATTAGCCTTTTCAAGGGTGATAAGAACAATGTTTTTATGCTTTTAAAACATTTCACTTTTATGTAGATATACTAGTGCACAAGTTGTATACAAATTACATCTGGATCACTTTCTTCTGTTAAGTGTGATCAGTCCACGGGTCATCATTACTTCTGGGATATTACTCCTCCCCAACAGGAAGTGCAAGAGGATTCACCCAGCAGAGCTGCATATAGCTCCTCCCCTCTACGTCACTCCCAGTCATTCTCTTGCACCCAACGACTAGATAGGATGTGTGAGAGGACTATGGTCTTCAATCAAAAGTTTGTTATTTTAAAATAGCACCGGAGTGTGTTATTATCTCTCTGGCAGAGTTTGAAGAAGAATCTACCAGAGTTTTTGTTATGATTTTAGCCGGAGTAGTTAAGATCATATTGCTGTTTCTCGGCCATCTGAGGAGAGGTAAACTTCAGATCAGGGGACAGCGGGCAGATGAATCTGCATAGAGGTATGTAGCAGTTTTTATTTTCTGACAATGGAATTGATGAGAAAATCCTGCCATACCGATATAATGTCATGTATGTATACTTTACACTTCAGTATTCTGGGGAATGGTACTTCACTAGAATTACACTGTAAGAAATACATAAAGCTGTTTAATAACTAGAGATTATGTTTAACGTTTTTGCTGGAATGTAAAATCGTTTTCATTTGCTGAGGTACTGAGTGAATAAATGTTTGGGCACTATTTTTCCACTTGGCAGTTGCTTAATCTGTTTTCTGATTACGGACAGGCTTAGTGTCCTTAAACTAGCTAATTCATTCATTTCGGAGGCCGTAGTACATCTTACTAAACTTACGGCGAAGAATTCAGGATTCGCCATTCAGGCACGCAGGGCGCTGTGGCTAAAATCCTGGTCAGCTGATGTTACTTCTAAGTCTAAATTGCTTAATATACCTTTTAAAGGGCAGACCTTATTCGGGCCCGGGTTGAAAGAGATTATCGCTGACATTACAGGAGGTAAAGGCCATGCCCTGCCTCAGGACAAAGCCAAAGCCAAGACTAGACAGTCTAATTTTCGTTCCTTTCGTAATTTCAAAGCAGGAGCAGCATCAACTTCCTCTGCACCAAAACAGGAAGGAGCTGTTGCTCGCTACAGACAAGGCTGGAAACCTAACCAGTCCTGGAACAAGGGCAAGCAGACTAGGAAACCTGCTGCTGCCCCTAAAACAGCATGAATTGAGGGCCCCCGATCCGGGATCGGATCTAGTGGGGGGCAGACTTTCTCTCTTCGCCCAGGCTTGGGCAAGAGATGTTCAGGATCCCTGGGCGCTAGAGATAATATCTCAGGGATACCTTCTGGACTTCAAATACTCTCCTCCAAGAGAGAGATTTCATCTGTCAAGATTGTCAACAATCCAGACAAAGAAAGAGGCGTTTCTACGCTGCGTACAAGAGCTCTTGTTAATGGGAGTAATCCATCCAGTTCCACGATCAGAACAGGGACAGGGGTTTTACTCAAATCTGTTTGTGGTTCCCAAAAAAGAGGGAACTTTCAGACCAATCCTGGACTTAAAGATCCTAAACAAATTCCAAAGAGTTCCATCGTTCAAGATGGAGACTATTCGGACAATTTTACCTATGATCCAAGAAGGTCAGTACATGACCACTGTAGATTTAAAAGATGCTTACCTTCACATACCGATTCACAAAGATCATTATCGGTACCTAAGGTTTGCCTTCCTAGACAGGCATTACCAGTTTGTGGCTCTTCCATTCGGATTGGCTACAGCTCCAAGAATCTTCACAAAGGTTCTGGGTGCTCTTCTGGCGGTACTAAGACCGCGGGGAATCTCGGTAGCTCCATACCTAGACGACATTCTGATACAAGCTTCAAGCTTTCAAACTGCCAAGTCTCATACAGAGTTAGTGCTGGCATTTCTAAGGTCACATGGATGGAAGGTGAACGAAAAGAAAAGTTCACTCGTTCCACTCACAAGAGTTCCCTTCCTGGGGACTCTTATAGATTCTGTAGAAATGAAGATTTACCTGACAGAGGACAGGCTAACAAGACTTCAAAGTGCTTGCCGCACCCTTCATTCCATTCAACACCCGTCAGTGGCTCAATGCATGGAGGTAATCGGCTTAATGGTAGCGGCAATGGACATAGTACCCTTTGCACGCTTACACCTCAGACCACTGCAACTGTGCATGCTAAGTCAGTGGAATGGGGATTACTCAGACTTATCCCCTTCTCTGAATCTGGATCAAGAGACCAGAAATTCTCTTCTATGGTGGCTTTCTCGGCCACATCTGTCCAGGGGGATGCCATTCAGCAGACCAGACTGGACAATTGTAACAACAGACGCCAGCCTTCTAGGTTGGGGTGCCGTCTGGAATTCTCTGAAGGCTCAGGGACAATGGAGTCAGGAGGAGAGTCTCCTGCCAATAAACATTCTGGAATTGAGAGCAGTTCTCAATGCCCTCCTGGCTTGGCCCCAGTTGACAACTCGGGGGTTCATCAGGTTTCAGTCGGACAACATCACGACTGTAGCTTACATCAACCATCAGGGAGGGACAAGAAGCTCCCTAGCTATGATGGAAGTATCAAAGATAATTTGCTGGGCAGAGTCTCACTCTTGCCACCTGTCAGCAATCCACATCCCGGGAGTGGAGAACTGGGAGGCGGATTTCTTAAGTCGTCAGACTTTTCATCCGGGGGAGTGGGAACTTCATCCGGAGGTCTTTGCCCAAATACTTCGACGTTGGGGCAAACCAGAGATAGATCTCATGGCGTCTCGACAGAACGCCAAGCTTCCTCGTTACGGGTCCAGATCCAGGGATCCAGGAGCAGTCCTGATAGATGCTCTGACAGCACCTTGGGACTTCAGGATGGCTTACGTGTTTCCACCCTTCCCGTTGCTTCCTCGATTGATTGCCAGAATCAAACAAGAGAGAGCATCAGTGATTCTAATAGCACCTGCGTGGCCACGCAGGACTTGGTATGCAGACCTGGTGGACATGTCATCCTGTCCACCTTGGTCTCTACCTCTGAAACAGGACCTTCTGATACAGGGTCCCTTCAAACATCAAAATCTAACTTCTCTGAAGCTGACTGCTTGGAAATTGAACGCTTGATTTTATCAAGACGTGGGTTTTCTGAGTCAGTTATTGATACCTTAATACAGGCTAGGAAACCTGTTACCAGAAAGATTTACCATAAGATATGGCGTAAATACCTATATTGGTGTGAATCCAAAGGTTACTCTTGGGGTAAGGTTAGGATTCCTAGGATATTGTCTTTTCTACAAGAAGGTTTAGAAAAGGGTTTATCTGCTAGTTCTTTAAAGGGACAGATCTCAGCTCTGTCCATTCTGTTACACAAACGTCTGTCAGAAGTTCCTGACGTCCAGGCATTTTGTCAGGCTTTGGCCAGGATTAAGCCTGTGTTTAAAACTGTTGCTCCACCATGGAGTTTAAACCTTGTTCTTAATGTTTTACAGGGCGTTCCGTTTGAACCCCTTCATTCCATTGATATAAAGTTGTTATCTTGGAAAGTTCTATTTTTAATGGCTATTTCCTCGGCTCGAAGAGTCTCTGAATTATCAGCCTTACATTGTGATTCTCCTTATTTGATTTTTCATTCGGATAAGGTAGTCCTGCGTACTAAACCTGGGTTCTTACCTAAGGTAGTTACTAACAGGAATATCAATCAAGAGATTGTTGTTCCTTCTTTATGCCCAAATCCTTCTTCAAAGAAGGAACGTCTACTGCACAACCTGGATGTAGTCCGTGCTCTAAAATTTTACTTACAGGCAACTAAGGAATTTCGACAAACGTCTTCTCTGTTTGTCATTTACTCTGGGCAGAGGAGAGGTCAAAAAGCTTCCGCTACCTCTCTTTCTTTTTGGCTTCGTAGCATAATTCGTTTAGCTTATGAGACTGCTGGACAGCAGCCTCCTGAAAGAATTACAGCTCATTCTACTAGAGCTGTGGCTTCCACTTGGGCCTTCAAGAATGAGGCCTCTGTTGAACAGATTTGCAAGGCTGCAACTTGGTCTTCGCTTCATACGTTTTCCAAATTTTACAAATTTGACACTTTTGCTTCATCGGAGGCTATTTTTGGGAGAAAGGTTCTTCAGGCAGTGGTTCCTTCTGTATAAAGAGCCTGCCTATCCCTCCCGTCATCCGTGTACTTTTGCTTTGGTATTGGTATCCCAGAAGTAATGATGACCCGTGGACTGATCACACTTAACAGAAGAAAACATAATTTATGCTTACCTGATAAATTCCTTTCTTCTGTAGTGTGATCAGTCCACGGCCCGCCCTGTTTTTAAGGCAGGTAAATATTTTTTAATTTATACTCCAGTCACCACTTCACCCTTGGCTTTTCCTTTCTCGTTGGTCCTTGGTCGAATGACTGGGAGTGACGTAGAGGGGAGGAGCTATATGCAGCTCTGCTGGGTGAATCCTCTTGCACTTCCTGTTGGGGAGGAGTAATATCCCAGAAGTAATGATGACCCGTGGACTGATCACACTACAGAAGAAAGGAATTTATCAGGTAAGCATAAATTATGTTTTTATGCAGACTAGATTTACTAGTGCACAAGTTGTATACAAATTACATCTGAATCACTTATGTAGATATACTAGTGCACAAATTGTATAAAAATTACACCTGGATCACTTTTATGTAGATATACTAGTGCACAAATTATATAAAAATTACATCTGAATCACTTTTATGTAGATATACTAGTGCACAAATTGTATACAAATTACATCTAAATCACTTTTATGTAGATATACTAGTGTACAAGTTGTATACAAATTACATCTGGATCACTTTTATGCAGATTTACTAGTGCACAAATTGTATAAAAATTACATCTGAATCACTTTTATGTAGATATACTAGTGTACAAGTTGTATACAAATTACATCTGGATCACTTTTATGCAGATTTACTAGTGCACAAATTGTATAAAAATTACATCTGAATCACTTTTATGTAGATATACTTGTGCACAAGTTGTATACAAATTACATCTGAATCACTTTTATGCAGATTTACTAGTGCACAAATTGTATAAAAATTACATCTGAATCACTTTTATGCAGATTTACTAGTGCACAAATTGTATACAAATTACATCTGAATCACTTTTATGTAGATATACTAGTGCACAAATTGTATACAAATTACATCTAAATCACTTTTATGTAGATATACTTGTGTACAAGTTGTATACAAATTACATCTGGATCACTTTTATGCAGATTTACTAGTGCACAAGTTGTATACAAATTACATCTGAATCACTTTTATGTAGATATACTTGTGCACAAGTTGTATACAAATTACATCTGAATCACTTTTATGTAGATATACTAGTGCACAAGTTGTATACAAATTACATCTGAATCACTTTTATGCAGATTTACTAGTGCACAAATTGTATAAAAATTACATCTGAATCACTTTTATGTAGATATACTAGTGCACAAGTTGTATACAAATTACATCTGAATCACTTTTATGTAGATTTACTAGTGCACAAGTTGTATACAAATTATATCTGAATCACTTTTATGCAGATTTACTAGTGCACAAGTTGTATACAAATTACATCTGGATCACTTTTATGTAGATATACTAGTGCACAAATTGTATACAAATTACATCTGAATCACTTTTATGTAGCTATACTAGTGCACAAGTTGTATACAAATTACATCTGGATCACTTTTATGTAGATATACTAGTGCACAAATTGTATAAAAATGACATCTGGATCACTTTTATGTAGATATACTAGTGCACAAATTGTATAAAAATGACATCTGGATCACTTTTATGTAGATATACTTGTGCACAAGTTGTATACAAATTACATCTGGATCACTTTTATGTAGATATACTAGTGCACAAATTATATAAAATTACATCTGGATCACTTTAATGTAGATTTACTTGTGCACAAGTTATATAAAAATTACATCTGAATTACTTTTATGTAGATATAATAGTGCACAAATTGTATAAAAATTACACCTGGATCACTTTAATGTAGATTTACTTGTGCACAAGTTGTATAAAAATTACATCTGGATCACTTTTATGCAGACTAGATTTACTAGTGCACAAGTTGTATACAAATTACATCTGGATCACTTTTATGCAGACTAGATTTACTAGTGCACAAGTTGTATACAAATTACATCTGAATCACTTATGTAGATATACTAGTGCACAAATTGTATACAAATTACATCTGGATCACTTTTATGTAGATATACTAGTGCACAAATTATATAAAAATTACATCTGAATCACTTTTATGTAGATATACTAGTGCACAAATTGTATACAAATTACATCTAAATCACTTTTATGTAGATATACTAGTGTACAAGTTGTATACAAATTACATCTGAATCCCTTTAATGTAGATTTACTTGTGCACAAGTTGTATAAAAATTACATCTGAATCACTTTTATGTAGATATACTAGTGCACAAATTATATAAAAATTACATCTGAATCACTTTTATGTAGATATACTAGTGCACAAATTGTATACAAATTACATCTAAATCACTTTTATGTAGATATACTTGTGCACAACTTGTATACAAATTACATCTGGATCACTTTTATGTAGAAATATTTGTGCACAAGTTGTATACAAATTTCATCTGGATCACTTTTATGCACATTTACTAGTGCACAAATTATATAAAAATTACATCTGAATCACTTTTATGTAGATATACTTGTGCACAAGTTGTATACAAATTACATCTGAATCACTTTTATGCAGATTTACTAGTGCACAAATTGTATAAAAATTACATCTGAATCACTTTTATGCAGATTTACTAGTGCACAAATTGTATAAAAATTACATCTGAATCACTTTTATGTAGATATACTAGTGCACAAATTGTATACAAATTACATCTAAATCACTTTTATGTAGATATACTAGTGTACAAGTTGTATACAAATTACATCTGGATCACTTTTATGCAGATTTACTAGTGCACAAGTTGTATACAAATTACATCTGAATCACTCTTATGTAGATATACTAGTGTGCAAGTTGTATACAAATTACATCTGGATCACTTTTATGCAGATTTACTAGTGCACAAGTTGTATACAAATTACATCTGAATCACTTTTATTTAGATATACTTGTGCACAAGTTGTATACAAATTACATCTGAATCACTTTTATGTAGATATACTAGTGCACAAGTTGTATACAAATTACATCTGAATCACTTTTATGCAGATTTACTAGTGCACAAATTGTATAAAAATTACATCTGAATCACTTTTATGTAGATATACTAGTGCACAAGTTGTATACAAATTACATCTGAATCACTTTTATGTAGATTTACTAGTGCACAAGTTGTATACAAATTATATCTGAATCACTTTTATGCAGATTTACTAGTGCACAAGTTGTATACAAATTACATCTGGATCACTTTTATGTAGATATACTAGTGCACAAATTGTATACAAATTACATCTGAATCACTTTTATGTAGCTATACTAGTGCACAAGTTGTATACAAATTACATCTGGATCACTTTTATGTAGATATACTAGTGCACAAATTGTATAAAAATGACATCTGGATCACTTTTATGTAGATATACTAGTGCACAAATTGTATAAAAATGACATCTGGATCACTTTTATGTAGATTTACTTGTGCACAAGTTGTATAAAAATTACATCTGAATCACTTTTATGTAGATATACTAGTGCACAAGTTGTATACAAATTACATCTGGATCACTTTTATGTAGATATACTAGTGCACAAATTATATAAAATTACATCTGGATCACTTTAATGTAGATTTACTTGTGCACAAGTTATATAAAAATTACATCTGAATCACTTTTATGTAGATATACTAGTGCACAAATTGTATAAAAAATACACCTGGATCACTTTAATGTAGATTTACTTGTGCACAAGTTGTATAAAAATTACATCTGAATCACTTTTATGTAGATATACTAGTGCACAAGTTGTATACAAATTACATCTGAATCACTTTTATGTAGATATACTAGTGCACAAGTTGTATACAAATTACATCTGAGTCACTTTTATGTAGATATACTAGTGCACAAGTTGTATACAAATTACATCTGAATCACTTTTATGTAGATTTACTAGTGCACAAGTTGTATACAAATTACATCTGAATCACTTTTATGTAGATATACTAGTGCACAAGTTGTATACAAATTACATCTGAATCACTTTTATGTAGATTTACTAGTGCACAAATTGTATAAAAATTACATCTGAATCACTATGTAGATATACTAGTGCACAAGTTGTATACAAATTACATCTGAATCACTTTTATGTAGCTATACTAGTGCACACGTTGTATACAAATTACATCTGGATCACTTTTATGTAGATATACTAGTGCACAAATTGTATAAAAATGACATCTGGATCACTTTTATGTAGATATACTAGTGCACAAATTGTATAAAAATGTCATCTGGATCACTTTTCTGTTGATATACTTGTGCACAAGTTGTATACAAATTACATCTGGATCACTTTTATGTAGATATACTAGTGCACAAATTATATAAAATTACATCTGGATCACTTTAATGTAGATTTACTTGTGCACAAGTTGTATAAAAATTACATCTGAATCACTTTTATGTAGATATACTAGTGCACAAATTGTATACAAATTACATCTGGATCACTTTAATGTAAATTTACTTGTGCACAAGTTGTATAAAAATTACATCTGAATCACTTTTATGTAGATATACTAGTGCACAAGTTGTATACAAATTACATCTGAATCACTTTTATGTAGATATACTAGTGCACAAGTTGTATACAAATTACATCTGAATCACTTTTATGTAGATATACTAGTGCACAGGTTGTATACAAATTACATCTGAATCACTTTTATGTAGATATACTAGTGCGCAAATTGTTTAAAAATTACATCTGGATCACTTTTATGTAGATATACTTGTGCACAAATTGTATAAAAATTACATCTGAATCACTTTTATGTAGATATACTTGTGCACAAATTGTATACAAATTACATCTGGATCACTTTTATGTGATATACTTGTGCACAAATTATATAAAACTTACATCTGGATCAATTTTATGTCTTAACAGTTCTATACATTTTCATTGGCTGCCAGGCGCTACTCATTCAACTGTACTATTTCCCATTGGCTTATACAACTGTATTAGTTCCTAATGGCGGACAGGGAAAACTCAGTGCTCATAGACTGAGTAAAACTCAATGCTATATTCTATTTATTTAAAAACAGAATTTATAGCACTGTACAGAACCTCTCTGTATTATATTTATAATTATATATATATATATATATATATATTTATATATATTAAAAAGAGCTATGCATGTTTTCAGTGCCTTTTTATTTGTTCGTTTTATAGTCTTTTTGCGCACTATGTCATTTTAAGATGTCAACTCAAATTTTAAAAAAAATCACTTCTTTTAGGTTATATTTTTATGTAGGTAAAACTCAGTATAGTACAATGTCTATGCATTTTCCCATAAGTAATTGTGTTGCATTTTTCACAAACCAATACAATGATCCTATATTATCACGAATTGTAATGCTGCTAGATCTCTATTAATCTTTAATTTGAAAACTTTTTATGTATTTTTCACGATTTGTTTTATTAAAAAAATATTAAAATTTTGAACATTTTTAAATTTGTGGTTGAATAATTTTTTTCAGTATTTTGATTTTGGTTTATTTAAGTTTTGTTTCCCTACCAGAGAAATTTTCGGAAAAAACATAGAGTGGTGGCTTCAGAGCCTCAGCAGAAATATTCTAAATTACAGACCGCTTTTGCATTCAGAAAAAAATAATAATAATTTCAGAAAATTTTGGTTGGTGAGCATTGTCAGAAGACAAGGTAGATGGAATCCGGAAGAATGCACATTGCCTTCAAGTATGCTGGAAGTAAGAACATTTTCTCCAACATAGGTGTGTCCGGTCCACGGCGTCATCCTTACTTGTGGGATATTCTCTTCCCCAACAGGAAATGGCAAAGAGCCCAGCAAAGCTGGTCACATGATCCCTCCTAGGCTCCGCCTACCCCAGTCATTCTCTTTGCCGTTGTACAGGCAACATCTCCACGGAGATGGCTTAGAGTTTTTTAGTGTTTAACTGTAGTTTTTATTATTCAATCAAGAGTTTGTTATTTTAAAATAGTGCTGGTATGTACTATTTACTCAGAAACAGAAAAGAGATGAAGATTTCTGTTTGTATGAGGAAAATGATTTTAGCAACCGTAACTAAAATCCATGGCTGTTCCACACAGGACTGTTGAGAGCAATTAACTTCAGTTGGGGGAACAGTGTGCAGTCTCTTGCTGCTTGAGGTATGACACATTCTAACAAGACGATGTAATGCTGGAAGCTGTCATTTTCCCTATGGGATCCGGTAAGCCATGTTTATTACGATCGTAAATAAGGGCTTCACAAGGGCTTATTAAGACTGTAGACTTTTTCTGGGCTAAATCGATTCATTATTAACACATATTTAGCCTTGAGGAATCATTTTATCTGGGTATTTTGATATAATAATATCGGCAGGCACTGTATTAGACACCTTATTCCTTAGGGGCTTTCCCAAAGCATAAGCAGAGCCTCATTTTCGCGCCGGTGTGGCGCACTTGTTTTTGAGAGGCATGGCATGCAGTCGCATGTGAGAGGAGCTCTGATACTTAGAAAAGACTTTCTGAAGGCGTCATTTGGTATCGTATTCCCCTTTGGGCTTGGTTGGGTCTCAGCAAAGCAGATACCAGAGACTGTAAAGGGGTTAAAGTTTAAAACGGCTCCGGTTCCGTTATTTTAAGGGTTAAAGCTTCCAAATTTGGTGTGCAATACTTTTAAGGCTTTAAGACACTGTGGTGAAAATTTGATAAATTTTGAACAATTCCTTCATGTTTTTTCGCAATTGCAGTAATAAAGTGTGTTCAGTTTAAAATTTAAAGTGACAGTAACGGTTTTATTTTAAAACGTTTTTGTACTTTGTTATCAAGTTTATGCCTGTTTAACATGTCTGAACTACCAGATAGACTGTGTTCTGAATGTGGGGAAGCCAGAATTCCTATTCATTTAAATAAATGTGATTTATGTGATAATGACAATGTTGCCCAAGATGATTCCTCAAGTGAGGGGAGTAAGCATGGTACTGCATCATTCCCTCCTTCGTCTACACAAGTCTTGCCCACTCAGGAGGCCCCTAGTACATCTAGCGCGCCAATACTCCTTACTATGCAACAATTAACGGCTGTAATGGATAATTCTGTCAAAAACATTTTAGCCAAAATAAACACTTGTCAGCGTGAGCGCGGCTGCTCTGTTTTAGATACTGAAGAGCATGACGACGCTGATATTAATATCTCTGAAGGGCCCCTAACCCAGTCTGATGGGGCCAGGGAGGTTTTGTCTGAGGGAGAAATTACTGATTCAGGGAACATTTCTCAACAGGCTGAACCTGATGTGATTGCATTTAAATTTAAGTTGGAACATCTCCGCATTCTGCTTAAGGAGGTATTATCCACTCTGGATGATTGTGACAAGTTGGTCATCCCAGAGAAACTATGTAAAATGGACAAGTTCCTAGAGGTGCCGGGGCTCCCAGAAGCTTTTCCTATACCCAAGCGGGTGGCGGACATTGTTAATAAAGAATGGGAGAGGCCCGGTATTCCTTTCGTCCCTCCCCCCATATTTAAAAAATTGTTTCCTATGGTCGACCCCAGAAAGGACTTATGGCAGACAGTCCCCAAGGTCGAGGGAGCGGTTTCCACTTTAAACAAACGCACCACTATACCCATAGAGGATAGTTGTGCTTTCAAAGATCCTATGGATAAAAAATTAGAAGGTTTGCTTAAAAAGATGTTTGTTCAGCAGGGTTACCTTCTACAACCAATTTCATGCATTGTCCCTGTCGCTACAGCCGCATGTTTCTGGTTCGATGAGCTGATAAAGGCGGTCGATAGTGATTCTCCTCCTTATGAGGAGATTATGGACAGAATCAATGCTCTCAAATTGGCTAATTCTTTCACCCTCGACGCCACTTTGCAATTGGCTAGGTTAGCGGCTAAGAATTCTGGGTTTGCTATTGTGGCGCGCAGAGCGCTTTGGTTGAAATCTTGGTCGGCTGATGCGTCTTCCAAGAACAAGCTACTTAACATTCCTTTCAAGGGGAAAACGCTGTTTGGCCCTGACTTGAAAGAGATTATCTCTGATATCACTGGAGGTAAGGGCCACGCCCTTCCTCAGGATCGGCCTTTCAAGGCAAAAAATAAACCTAATTTTCGTCCCTTTCGTAGAAACGGACCAGCCCAAGGTGCTACGTCCTCTAAGCAAGAGGGTAATACTTCTCAAGCCAAGCCAGCTTGGAGACCAATGCAAGGCTGGAACAAGGGAAAGCAGGCCAAGAAACCTGCCACTGCTACCAAGACTGCATGAAATGTTGGCCCCCGATCCGGGACCGGATCTGGTGGGGGGCAGACTCTCTCTCTTCGCTCAGGCTTGGGCAAGAGATGTTCTGGATCCTTGGGCGCTAGAAATAGTCTCCCAAGGTTATCTTCTGGAATTCAAGGGACTTCCCCCAAGGGGGAGGTTCCACAGGTCTCAGTTGTCTTCAGACCAATCTTAGATCTCAAGATCTTAAACAAGTTTCTCAAGGTTCCATCGTTCAAGATGGAAACCATTCGAACTATTCTTCCTTCCATCCAGGAAGGTCAATTCATGACCACGGTGGATTTAAAAGATGCATATCTACATATTCCTATCCACAAGGAACATCATCGGTTCCTAAGGTTCGCATTCCTGGACAAACATTACCAGTTCGTGGCGCTTCCTTTCGGATTAGCCACTGCTCCAAGGATTTTCACAAAGGTACTAGGGTCCCTTCTAGCTGTGCTAAGACCAAGGGGCATTGCTGTAGTACCTTACTTGGACGACATTCTGATTCAAGCGTCGTCCCTTCCTCAAGCAAAGGCTCACACGGACATCGTCCTGGCCTTTCTCAGATCTCACGGATGGAAAGTGAACGTGGAAAAGAGTTCTCTATCCCCGTCAACAAGGGTTCCCTTCTTGGGAACAATTATAGACTCCTTAGAAATGAGGATTTTTCTAACAGAGGCCAGAAAAACAAAACTTCTAGACTCTTGTCGGATACTTCATTCCGTTCCTCTTCCTTCCATAGCTCAGTGCATGGAAGTGATCGGGTTGATGGTAGCGGCAATGGACATAGTTCCTTTTGCGCGCATTCATCTAAGACCATTACAACTGTGCATGCTCAGTCAGTGGAATGGGGACTATACAGACTTGTCTCCGAAGATACAAGTAAATCAGAGGACCAGAGACTCACTCCGTTGGTGGCTGTCCCTGGACAACCTGTCACAAGGGATGACATTCCGCAGACCAGAGTGGGTCATTGTCACGACCGACGCCAGTCTGATGGGCTGGGGCGCGGTCTGGGGATCCCTGAAAGCTCAGGGTCTTTGGTCTCGGGAAGAATCTCTTCTTCCGATAAATATTCTGGAACTGAGAGCGATATTCAATGCTCTCAAGGCTTGGCCTCAGCTAGCGAGGGCCAAGTTCATACGGTTTCAATCAGACAACATGACAACTGTTGCGTACATCAACCATCAGGGGGGAACGAGGAGTTCCCTAGCGATGGAAGAAGTGACCAAAATCATTCTATGGGCGGAGTCTCACTCCTGCCACCTGTCTGCTATCCACATCCCAGGAGTGGAAAATTGGGAAGCGGATTTTCTGAGTCGTCAGACATTGCATCCGGGGGAGTGGGAACTCCATCCGGAAATCTTTGCCCAAGTCACTCAGCTGTGGGGCATTCCAGACATGGATCTGATGGCCTCTCGTCAGAACTTCAAAGTTCCTTGCTACGGGTCCAGATCCAGGGATCCCAAGGCGGCTCTAGTGGATGCACTAGTAGCACCTTGGACCTTCAAACTAGCTTATGTGTTCCCGCCTTTTCCTCTCATCCCCAGGCTGGTAGCCAGGATCAATCAGGAGAGGGCGTCGGTGATCTTGATAGCTCCTGCGTGGCCACGCAGGACTTGGTATGCAGATCTGGTGAATATGTCATCGGCTCCACCTTGGAAGCTACCTTTGAGACGAGACCTTCTTGTTCAGGGTCCGTTCGAACATCCGAATCTGGTTTCACTCCAGCTGACTGCTTGGAGATTGAACGCTTGATTTTATCGAAGCGAGGGTTCTCAGATTCTGTTATCGATACTCTTGTTCAGGCCAGAAAGCCTGTAACTAGAAAGATTTACCACAAAATTTGGAAAAAATATATCTGTTGGTGTGAATCTAAAGGATTCCCTTGGGACAAGGTTAAGATTCCTAGGATTCTATCCTTCCTTCAAGAAGGATTGGAAAAAGGATTATCTGCAAGTTCCCTGAAGGGACAGATTTCTGCCTTGTCGGTGTTACTTCACAAAAAACTGGCTGCTGTGCCAGATGTTCAAGCTTTTGTTCAGGCTCTGGTTAGAATTAAGCCTGTTTACAAACCTTTGACTCCTCCTTGGAGTCTCAATTTAGTTCTTTCAGTTCTTCAGGGGGTTCCGTTTGAACCCTTGCATTCCGTTGATATTAAATTATTATCTTGGAAAGTTTTGTTTTTAGTTGCAATTTCTTCTGCCAGAAGAGTTTCAGAATTATCTGCTCTGCAGTGTTCTCCTCCTTATCTGGTGTTCCATGCAGATAAGGTGGTTTTACGTACTAAACCTGGTTTTCTTCCAAAAGTTGTTTCTAACAAAAACATTAACCAGGAGATTATCGTACCTTCTCTGTGTCCGAAACCAGTTTCAAAGAAGGAACGTTTGTTGCACAATTTGGATGTTGTTCGCGCTCTAAAATTCTATTTAGATGCTACAAAGGATTTTAGACAAACATCTTCCTTGTTTGTTGTTTATTCCGGTAAAAGGAGAGGTCAAAAAGCAACTTCTACCTCTCTCTCTTTTTGGATTAAAAGCATCATCAGATTGGCTTACGAGACTGCCGGACGGCAGCCTCCCGAAAGAATCACAGCTCATTCCACTAGGGCTGTGGCTTCCACATGGGCCTTCAAGAACGAGGCTTCTGTTGATCAGATATGTAGGGCAGCGACTTGGTCTTCACTGCACACTTTTACCAAATTTTACAAGTTTGATACTTTTGCTTCTTCTGAGGCTATTTTTGGGAGAAAGGTTTTGCAAGCCGTGGTGCCTTCCATTTAGGTGACCTGATTTGCTCCCTCCCTTTATCCGTGTCCTAAAGCTTTGGTATTGGTTCCCACAAGTAAGGATGACGCCGTGGACCGGACACACCTATGTTGGAGAAAACAGAATTTATGTTTACCTGATAAATTACTTTCTCCAACGGTGTGTCCGGTCCACGGCCCGCCCTGGTTTTTTAATCAGGTCTGATAATTTATTTTCTTTAACTACAGTCACCACGGTACCATATGGTTTCTCCTATGCAAATATTCCTCCTTAACGTCGGTCGAATGACTGGGGTAGGCGGAGCCTAGGAGGGATCATGTGACCAGCTTTGCTGGGCTCTTTGCCATTTCCTGTTGGGGAAGAGAATATCCCACAAGTAAGGATGACGCCGTGGACCGGACACACCGTTGGAGAAAGTAATTTATCAGGTAAACATAAATTCTGTTTTTAGAGAAGAAAAAAAACAACCCCCCCACCCAGCAATATCTTATATAAAGTTTTAAGGAGGGATAACAAAGTCCCAAAGTCTTCCAAGAAGTGAGTCTGTTATTCATTTGGGCTCAGAAATATGCACAGAACTTAGCAGTTGTTCATCATTCAGTTGTATGAGGCAGGTAACCTAAGCTGTGTCCCAGTTTATCAGACTGAATGGTAACTCCACAGTCAGGTAGAGACTGAGTGGAAACAGAATGTGGCCCAGAAAATATTGAAACCAGTTACTCATAATTAGCAGTAGGACCACAGTGAAAGTGAGCAGGAATGTCATATCTAGCATACAAAATATTCAATAGATTTTTAAAACTAGCCAGAATCTTGTTTGCTTGAGGAGTGATAACTCATTTTAATACTACAGTTCATACACAACAACATGTAGAACAGCTGCCAGGCAAATAATCTGCTCGTGATGACTGTGGAAATCTGCCAAATTCCACTGTGACAATATGAAACACGAAAATGTCCACAGCACAACTTGCTTAAAAAGTGTCTTTATTGACAAAAGAAAGAGCAACGTTTCGTGACTGCTGTCACTTAATCATGATAGTGACAGCATGATTAAGTGACAGCAGTCACGAAACGTTGCTCTATCTTTTGTCAATAAAGACACTTTTTAAGCAAGTTGTGCTGTTGACATTTTCGTGTTTCATACAGTTCATACACAGGGGGATATCTATCAAGCCATCAACCGCAAATACGCTGGAATTCCGCAGCGTAATTGTGATGAGCTTGATTCGACCTAGTTATCAAAGCCTACAGACTGGCAAAAGTTGAAATCTGTGACGTAACATACGATCCACCGGTCTCAATCCGACACAGATCGATGCTTACGTCATTACAGATGTTCTAAATACACATTCGGCACTATTTGACACGTTTTAAAAGTTATCAAATAGTTAACCGGTACACTCGCGGCTATTCCGGCCCAGCGTACCTGGTTTTCAATCTGCCACCCTGGAGGCCGCGGATGCCATAGGAATAAATGGGAGTCTGAAAGCAGTGAAAGCTTATGTCGATGCTGCCCGATATCCCATTGATTTCTATGGTAGAAAACCAGTAACGTTTACACCTAACACCCTAACATAAGCCCCGAGTCTAAACACCCCATATCTGCCGCCCCGACATCGCCGCCACCTACATAATGTTATTAACCCTTATCTCGCCACTCCCGGACCCCGCCGCAATTAAATAAATTTATTAACCCCTATTCCGCTGCAACTAAATAAATGTATTAACCCCTGGCCTCCCACATCACTACCACTATCTAAACCTATTAACCCCTAAGCCGCCAGCCCCCCACATCGCCATAAACTAAATTAAGCTATTAACCCCTAAACCTCACAACCCGCTAACTTTACATTAAAATTACAACATCCCTATCTTATAATAAATTATAACTTACCTTTAGAATTAAAATAAACTATATTAAACTATTAATTAATCTACCCTAACTATTATACTAACATTACATTAAACTACCAATTAAATTAACTATATTACATATTAAAAAAACCTAACCCTACTCAAATTAGTTAAATATACTATTAAAATTTACTAAATTACAAAAAAAACCATTGTTACAAAAAACAAACCACAGTATCAAAACTAGAAACAAATTACACCTAATCTAATAGCCCTATCAAAATAAAAAAGCCCCCCCCAAAAAAAGAAAAACCCCTAGGTTACAATAAGCTACCAATGGCCCTTAAAAGGGCCTTTTGCGGGACATTGCACCAAAGAAAAGAAATCAGCTCTTTTACCTGTAAAAAAAAATAAAAACACCCTCCAACAGTAAAACCCACCAGCCAACCCCCCCCAAATAAAAACCCTATCTAAAAAACCTAATCTCCCCATTGCCCTGAAAATGACATTTGTATGGGCATTTAGCTCTTTTACATGCCCAGACCCTACTCTAAAAATAAAACCCACCCAAAAAAACCTTAAATAAACCTAACACTAACCGCTGACGATCCACTTACAGTTTTTGAAGTTCCGCTTGATGGATCCATCCAGCCGGCAAAAAGTCTTCATCCAGATGGCAAAAAGTCTTCATTCGGGCGGCCTCTTCCATCTTCATCCAGCCGGCGAAGTCTTCATCCAAGCGGCCTCTTCTATCTTCATCCCGCACAGAGCGGGTCCATCCTGATGACATCCGGCGAGGAGCTCCTCTTCAATACGGTCTCCGCCGTAAACTGGATCTTGAATGCAAGTGACGTCATCCAAGATGGCGGTCCTTGCATTCCTATTGGCTGAAAGATTGGAACAGCCAATAGGATTAGAGCTGCTAAAATCCTATTGGCTGATTGGAACAGCCAATAGGATTTTAGCGGCTCTTATCCTATTGACTGATTGGAACCTTTCAGCTAATAGGAATGCAAGGGACAGCATCTTGGATGACGTCACTTGCATTCAAGACCCAGTTTACGGCGGAGACCGTATTGAAGAGGTGCTCCTCGCCGGATGTCTTCAGGATGGACCCGCTGGATGAAGATAGAAGAGGCCGCATGGATGAAGACTTAGCCGGCTGGATGAAGATGGAAGAGGCCGTCCGAATGAAGACTTTTTGCCGCCTGGATGAAGACTTCTTGCCGGCTGGATGGATCCTTCAAGCGGAACTTCAAAAACTATATATTTGGATCGTCGGGGGTTAGTGTTAGGTTTATTTAAGGTTTTTTTGGGTGGGTTTTATTTCTAGAGTAGGGCCTGGGCATGTAAAAGAGCCAAATGCCCTTGTAAAGGCAATGCCCATACAAATGCCCTTTTCAGGTCAATGTGTATATTAGGTTTTTTAGATGGTTTTTATTTGGGTTGGTTGGTGGGTGGGTTTTACTGTTGGGGGGGTGTTTGTATTTGTTTTTACAGGTAAAAGAGCTGATTTCTTTGGGGCAATGCCCCGCAAAAGGCCCTTTTAAGGACCATTAGTAGTTTATTGTAGGCTAGTTTTTATTTTTATTTTGATAGGGCTATTAGATTAGGTGTAATTCATTTTTATTTTTAACCCCTTAATGACCGGACCATTTTTCAATTTTCTTACCCTTAATGACAATGGCTATTTTTACATTTCTGCAGTGTTTGTGTTTAGCTGTAATTTTCCTCTTACTCATTTACTGTACCCACACATATTATATACCGTTTTTCTCGCCATTAAATGGACTTTCTAAAGATACCATTATTTTCATCATATCTTATAATTTACTATAAAAAAAATTATAAAATATGAGGAAAAAATGGAAAAAAACACACTTTTTCTAACTTTGACCCCAAAAATCTGTTACACATCTACGACCACCAAAAAACACCCATGCTAAATAGTTTCTAAATTTTGTCCTGAGTTTAGAAATACCCAATGTTTACATGATCTTTGCTTTTTTTGCAAGTTATAGGGCCATAAATACAAGTAGCACTTTGCTATTTCCAAACCACTTTTCTCCAACATAGGTGTGTCCGGTCCACGGCGTCATCCTTACTTGTGGGATATTCTCTTCCCCAACAGGAAATGGCAAAGAGCCCAGCAAAGCTGGTCACATGATCCCTCCTAGGCTCCGCCTACCCCAGTCATTCTCTTTGCCGTTGTACAGGCAACATCTCCACGGAGATGGCTTAGAGTTTTTTAGTGTTTAACTGTAGTTTTTCATTATTCAATCAAGAGTTTGTTATTTTCAAATAGTGCTGGTACGTACTATTTACTCAGAAACAGAAAAGAGATGAAGAATTCTGTTTGTATGAGGAAAATGATTTTAGCAACCGTAACTAAAATCCATGGCTGTTCCACACAGGACTGTTGAGAGCAATTAACTTCAGTTGGGGGAACAGTTTGCAGTCTCTTGCTGCTTGAGGTATGACACATTCTAACAAGACGATGTAATGCTGGAAGCTGTCATTTTCCCTATGGGATCCGGTAAGCCATGTTTATTACGATTGTAAATAAGGGCTTCACAAGGGCTTATTTAAAATGTAGACTTTTTTTGGGCTAAATCGATTGATATTAACACTTATTTAGCCTTGAGGAATCATTTATTCTGGGTATTTTGATTTAATAATATCGGCAGGCACTGTTTTAGACACCTTATTCTTTAGGGGCTTTCCCAAAGCATAGGCAGAGTCTCATTTTCGCGCCGGTGTTGCGCACTTGTTTTTGAGAGGCATGGCATGCAGTCGCATGTGAGAGGAGCTCTGATACTTATAAAAGACTTCTGAAGGCGTCATTTGGTATCGTATTCCCCTTTGGGTTTGGTTGGGTCTCAGCAAAGCAGATACCAGGGACTGTAAAGGGGTTTAAAGCTTAAAACGGCTCCGGTTCCGTTATTTTAAGGGTTAAAGCTTCCAAAATTGGTGTGCAATATTTTCAAGGCTTTAAGACGCTGTGGTGAAAATTTGGTGAATTTTGAACAATTCCTTCATGTTTTTTCGCAATTGCAGTAATAAAGTGTGTTCAGTTTAAAATTTAAAGTGACAGTAACGGTTTTATTTTAAAACGTTTTTTGTACTTTCTGATCAAGTTTATGCCTGTTTAACATGTCTGAACTACCAGATAGACTGTGTTCTGAATGTGGGGAAGCCAGAATTCCTATTCATTTAAATAAATGTGATTTATGTGATAATGACAATGATGCCCAAGATGATTCCTCAAGTGAGGGGAGTAAGCATGGTACTGCATCATTCCCTCCTTCGTCTACACGAGTCTTGCCCACTCAGGAGGCCCCTAGTACATCTAGCGCGCCAATACTCCTTACTATGCAACAATTAACGGCTGTAATGGATAATTCTGTCAAAAACATTTTAGCCAAAATGAACCCTTGTCAGCGTAAGCGTGGCTGCTCTGTTTTAGTTACTGAAGAGCATGACGACGCTGATATTAATATCTCTGAAGGGCCCCTAACCCAATCTGAGGGGGCCAGGGAGGTTTTGTCTGAGGGAGAAATTACTGATTTAGGGAACATTTCTCAGCAGGCTGAATCTGATGTGATTACATTTAAATTTAAATTGGAACATCTCCGCATTTTGCTTAAGGAGGTATTATCCACTCTGGATGATTGTGAAAATTTAGTCATCCCAGAGAAACTATGTAAAATGGACAAGTTCCTAGAGGTGCCGGGGCTCCCAGAAGCTTTTCCTATACCCAAGCGGGTGGCGGACATTGTTAATAAAGAATGGGAAAGGCCCGGTATTCCTTTCGTCCCTCCCCCCATATTTAAAAAATTGTTTCCTATGGTCGACCCCAGAAAGGACTTATGGCAGTCAGTCCCCAAGGTCGAGGGAGCGGTTTCTACTTTAAACAAACGCACCACTATTCCCATAGAGGATAGTTGTGCTTTCAAAGATCCTATGGATAAAAAATTAGAAGGTTTGCTTAAAAAGATGTTTGTTCAGCAGGGTTACCTTCTACAACCCATTTCATGCATTGTCCCTGTCACTACAGCCGCATATTTCTGGTTTGATGAACTGCTTAAGGTGCTCGATAGTGACTCTCCTCCTTATGAGGAGATTATGGACAGAATCAATGCTCTCAAATTGGCTAATTCTTTCACTCTAGACGCCTCTTTGCAATTGGCTAAGTTAGCGGCTAAGAACTCTGGGTTTGCTATTGTGGCGCGCAGAGCGCTTTGGTTGAAATCTTGGTCGGCTGATGCGTCTTCCAAGAACAAGCTACTAAACATTCCTTTCAAGGGGAAAACGCTGTTTGGTCCTGACTTGAAAGAGATTATCTCTGATATCACTGGGGGTAAGGGCCACGCCCTTCCTCAGGATCGGCCCTTCAAGGCAAAAAATAGACCTAATTTTCGTCCCTTTCGTAAAAACGGACCAGCCCAAGGTGCTACGTCCTCTAAGCAAGAGGGTAATACTTCTCAGGCCAAGCCAGCTTGGAGACCAATGCAAGGCTGGAACAAGGGAAAGCAGGCCAAGAAACCTGCCACTGCTACCAAGACAGCATGAAATATTGGCCCCCGATCCGGGACCGGATCTGGTGGGGGGCAGACTCTCTCTCTTCGCTCAGGCTTGGGCAAGGGATGTTCTGGATCCTTGGGCGCTAGAAATAGTCTCCCAGGGTTATCTTCTGGAATTCAAGGGACTTCCCCCAAGGGGGAGGTTCCACAAGTCGCAGTTGTCTTCAGACCACATAAAAAGACAGGCGTTCTTACATTGTGTAGAAGACCTGTTAAAAATGGGAGTGATTCATCCTGTTCCATTAAGAGAACAAGGGATGGGGTTCTACTCCAATCTGTTCATAGTTCCCAAAAAAGAGGGAACGTTCAGACCAATCCTAGATCTCAAGATCTTAAACAAATTTCTCAAGGTCCCATCGTTCAAGATGGAAACCATTCGAACTATCCTTCCTTCCATCCAGGAAGGTCAATTTATGACCACGGTGGATTTAAAGGATGCGTATCTACATATTCCTATCCACAAGGAACATCATCGGTTCCTAAGGTTTGCATTCCTGGACAAACATTACCAGTTCGTGGCGCTTCCTTTCGGATTAGCCACTGCTCCAAGGATTTTCACAAAGGTACTAGGGTCCCTTCTAGCGGTGCTAAGACCAAGGGGCATTGCAGTAGTACCTTACCTGGACGACATTCTGATTCAAGCGTCGTCCCTTCCTCAAGCAAAGGCTCACACGGACATTGTCCTGGCCTTTCTCAGATCTCACGGCTGGAAAGTGAACGTGGAAAAGAGTTCTCTATCCCCGTCAACAAGGGTTCCCTTCTTGGGAACAATTATAGACTCCTTAGAAATGAGGATCTTTCTAACAGAGGCCAGAATAACAAAGCTTCTGGACTCTTGTCGGATACTTCATTCCGTTCCTCTTCCTTCCATAGCTCAGTGCATGGAAGTGATCGGGTTGATGGTGGCGGCGATGGACATAGTTCCTTTTGCGCGCATTCATCTAAGACCATTACAACTGTGCATGCTCAGTCAGTGGAATGGGGACTATACAGACTTGTCTCCGAAGATACAAGTAAATCAGAGGACCAGAGACTCACTCCGTTGGTGGCTGTCCCTGGACAATCTGTCTCAAGGGATGATGTTCCACAGACCAGAGTGGGTCATTGTCACGACCGACGCCAGTCTGATAGGCTGGGGCGCGGTCTGGGGATCCCTGAAAGCTCAGGGCCTTTGGTCTCGGGAAGAATCTCTTCTACCGATAAATATTCTGGAACTGAGAGCGATATTCAATGCGCTCCAGGCCTGGCCCCAGCTTGCGAGGACCAGGTTCATACGGTTTCAATCAGACAACATGACGACTGTTGCGTACATCAACCATCAGGGGGGAACAAGGAGTTCCCTAGCGATGGAAGAAGTAACCAAAATTATTCTTTGGGCGGAGTCTCACTCCTGCCACCTGTCTGCTATCCACATCCCAGGAGTGGAAAATTGGGAAGCGGATTTTCTGAGTCGTCAGACATTGCATCCGGGGGAGTGGGAACTCCATCCGGAAATCTTTGCCCAAGTCACTCACCTGTGGGGCATTCCAGACATGGATCTGATGGCCTCTCGTCAGAACTTCAAAGTTCCTTGCTACGGGGCCAGATCCAGGGATCCCAAGGCGGCTCTAGTGGATGCACTAGTAGCACCTTGGACCTTCAAACTAGCTTATGTGTTCCCGCCATTTCCTCTCATCCCCAGGCTGATAGCCAGGATCAAGCAGGAGAGGGCGTCGGTGATCTTGATAGCTCCTGCGTGGCCACGCAGGACTTGGTATGCAGATCTGGTGAATATGTCATCGGCTCCACCTTGGAAGCTACCTTTGAGACGAGACCTTCTTGTTCAGGGTCCGTTCGAACATCCGAATCTGGTTTCACTCCAGCTGACTGCTTGGAGATTGAACGCTTGATTTTATCGAAGCGAGGATTCTCAGATTCTGTGATCGATACTCTTGTTCAGGCCAGAAAGCCTGTGACTAGAAAGATTTACCACAAAATTTGGAAAAAATATATCTGTTGGTGTGAATCTAAAGGATTCCCTTGGGACAAGGTTAAGATTCCTAGGATTCTATCCTTCCTTCAAGAAGGATTGGAAAAAGGATTATCTGCAAGTTCCCTGAAGGGACAGATTTCTGCCTTGTCGGTATTACTTCACAAAAAGCTGGCAGCTGTGCCAGATGTTCAAGCCTTTGTTCAGGCTCTGGTTAGAATCAAGCCTGTTTACAAACCTTTGACTCCTCCTTGGAGTCTCAATTTAGTTCTTTCAGTTCTTCAGGGGGTTCCGTTTGAACCCTTACATTCCGTTGATATTAAGTTATTATCTTGGAAAGTTTTGTTTTTAGTTGCGATTTCTTCTGCTAGAAGAGTCTCAGAATTATCTGCTCTGCAGTGTTCTCCTCCTTATCTGGTGTTCCATGCAGATAAGGTGGTTTTACGTACTAAACCTGGTTTTCTTCCAAAAGTTGTTTCTAACAAAAACATTAACCAGGAGATTATCGTACCTTCTCTGTGTCCAAAACCAGTTTCAAAGAAGGAACGTTTGTTGCACAATTTGGATGTTGTTCGCGCTTTAAAATTCTATTTAGATGCTACAAAGGATTTTAGACAAACATCTTCCTTGTTTGTTGTTTATTCAGGTAAAAGGAGAGGTCAAAAAGCAACTTCTACCTCTCTCTCTTTTTGGATTAAAAGCATCATCAGATTGGCTTACGAGACTGCCGGACGGCAGCCTCCCGAAAGAATCACAGCTCATTCCACTAGGGCTGTGGCTTCCACAAGGGCCTTCAAGAACGAGGCTTCTGTTGATCAGATATGTAGGGCAGCGACTTGGTCTTCACTGCACACTTTTACCAAATTTTACAAGTTTGATACTTTTGCTTCTTCTGAGGCTATTTTTGGGAGAAAGGTTTTGCAAGCCGTGGTGCCTTCCATTTAGGTGACCTGATTTGCTCCCTCCCTTCATCCGTGTCCTAAAGCTTTGGTATTGGTTCCCACAAGTAAGGATGACGCCGTGGACCGGACACACCTATGTTGGAGAAAACAGAATTTATGTTTACCTGATAAATTTCTTTCTCCAACGGTGTGTCCGGTCCACGGCCCGCCCTGGTTTTTTTAATCAGGTCTGATATTTTATTTTCTTTAACTACAGTCACCACGGTACCATATGGTTTCTCCTATGCAAATATTCCTCCTTAACGTCGGTCGAATGACTGGGGTAGGCGGAGCCTAGGAGGGATCATGTGACCAGCTTTGCTGGGCTCTTTGCCATTTCCTGTTGGGGAAGAGAATATCCCACAAGTAAGGATGACGCCGTGGACCGGACACACCGTTGGAGAAAGAAATTTATCAGGTAAACATAAATTCTGTTTTTTTCAAAATTAGCGCTAGTTACATTGGAACACTGATATCTTTCAGGAATCCCTGAATATCCCTTGACATGTATATATTTTTTTTTAGTAGACAACCCAAAGTATTCATCTAGGCCCATTTTGGTATATTTCATGCCACCATTTCACCGCCAAATGCGAGCAAATAAAAAAAAATCGTTCACTTTTTCACAAATTTTGTCACAAACTTTAGGTTTCTCACTGAAATTATTTACAAACAGTTTGTGCAATTATGGCACAAATGGTTGTAAATGCTTCTCTGGGATCCTCTTTGTTCAGAAATAGCAGACATATATGGCTTTGGCATTGCTTTTTGGTAATTAGAAGGCCACTAAATGCCGCTGTGCACCACACGTGTATTATGCCCAGCAGTGAAGGGGTTAATTAGGGAGCTTGTAGAGACCTTGAAGGGTTAATTTTAGCTTTAGTGTAGTGTAGTAGACAACCCAAAGTATTGATCTAGGCCCATTTTGGTATATTTCATGCCACCATTTCACCGCCAAATGCGAGCAAATAAAAAAAAAAGTTAAATTTTTCACAATTTTAGGTTTCTCACTGAAATTATTTACAAACAGCTTGTGCAATTATGTCACACATGGTTGTAAATGCTTCTCTGGGATCTCCTTTGTTCAGAAATAGCAGACATATATGGCTTTGGCGTTGCTTTTTGGCAATTAGGAGGCCACTAAATGCTGCTGCGCACCACACTTGTATTATGCCCAGCAGTTAAGGGGTTAATTAGGTAGCTTGTAGAGACCTTTTAGCTTTAGTGTAGAGATCAGCCTCCCACCTGACACATCCCACCTCCTGATCCCTCCCAAACAGCTCTCTTCCCTCCCCCACCCCACAATTGTCCCCGCCATCTTAAGTACTGGCAGAAAGTCTGCCAGTACTAAAATAAAAGGTGTTTTTTTTTTTGTTTTTTTTTTTTTTAATTATTCATCTGTGATGGACCCCTGCCTTAGCCCCCAACCTCCCTGATCCCCCCCAAACAGCTCTCTAACCCTCCCAACCTACCTATTTGCCACCATCTTGGGTACTGGCAGCTGTCTGCCAGTACCCAGTTTTTCCCAAAAAAGAAAGGTTGATTTTTTTTGTTTTTATTTTCTTAAATAGCAGTTTTCTGTAGTGTAGCTGCCCCCCCACCTAACCCCATCCCCCTACCTTAGCAGATCGTATTATTTTTTAAAAAAAAAACGTTTTCTGCCCCCTCTCTCTTCTCATTAGTCATTGGTGGCAGTGGTTGCTGCGCGCGCGCCCGCCCGCAGGCCCCCCTCCGCACGCTCCCTGCATCCGGCGTGCACAAAGCACTTGAAGGAACCGGATGCCGGGGAGCGATGGGCCGCCCACCCGCCTCCCTTGTAAGCGACCACCCACCCACCAACGGCACCATCGCTACCGGTGCAGAGAGGGCCACAGAGTGGCTCTCTCTGCATCGGATGCTTTTTAAAGGGTATTGCAGGATGCCTCAATATCGAGGCATCACTGCAATACCCTGAGAGCTGCTGGAAGCGATTGCGATCGCTTCCAGCACTCTCTTAGACAACTGACGTACCAGGTACGTCCATTGTCATTAACTGTCAGTTTTTGCTGGACGTACCTGGTACGTCAGTTGTCATTAAGGGGTTAAACTGTTGTTTGTTTGTTTTTTTAACAGTGTTTTTAATTTTGTAACTGCTTTTTTTTGTAATTTATTAATTTTTAATAGTATATTTAGATAATTTGGTTAGGGTCTTTTAATATGTAATACAGTTAATTTAATTGGTAATTTTAGTATAATAGTTAGGGTAGGTTAATTAATAGTTTAATATAGTTTAATTTAATTCTACAGGTAAGTTTTAATTTATTATAAGATAGGGATGTTGTAATTTTAATGTAAAGTTAGCGGGTTGTTAGGTATAGGGGTTAATAGCTTAATTTAGTTTATGGCGATGTGGGGGCTGGCGGTTTAGGGGTTAATAGGTTTAGTTAGTGGTAGTGATGTGAGAGGCCAGGGGTTTAGGGTTTAATATGTTTATTTAGTTGCGGCGGGGTCCGGGAGCGGCGGGATAGGGGTTAAACATTTTAGTATAGTGGCGGTGTTTAGTGACGGTATAAATAAAGTTGGTAAAAAGCCGAATAGCAGCGAGATCGATAACTGTTAGTTAACAACAGTCCGATGCTCATCGCCTCGTACTTGGTGCGCGGCTTTTTGCTGGCGTTTTTTTCGAAATATGGAGAGCGTATTCTGGTCCGCGGCCGCAATGTTAAGCGAGCGTATTGGTGCCGTAGAATGTAACAAAGTTGACGGCTTGATAGATATCCCCCACAATCTCCTACCCCGTCCAAACTGACTTCTTATAGAAAAATATTAAAGAAAACACCAAACAAAATACTTGGACTAAAATAATCGTATTTAGATTTTTGCAGTTTCATCTGTTTTTATATTTATTCCAATTTGCTTGGATACCTGCGATTCTTAAATAAGAATCTATTATCCCTCGCACCAAGAACCAACAAAGTAAAACTAGCAGATGATGCCAGCTGCTCAATATCTTTGTGTCCATTGCTTAACATATATAAGGACATAAAACCCCTTAATTGAATCAAATGAAGGGTTGTAAGATATAGTTATATGGTGCGTAGAGGGTGAAAAGGGCTGCCTTAGATTTAATAGAATTCCCCCCCCCCCCCCGGCACTAAATAAGGACCAATGTTGTCAGATATGTTATTATTTTCACAATCACCTTGTCTGCTGGATGGACATAGGACAACATTTGAAGAGGAGGCTTGTTGCTTTCAAACAAGGGATCTAATTTCCTTTATGTATTGTGGGCAGCAGTAACTACAGAACCCCCCCACGATTTTGTTCTATATTACGTGATGGACACCTCAACATGTAACCTACTTATTTAGAAGAAGGGGCCCTCTTCTTTTTTAAGTTTCCTCTCACCTAACTAACTGTCCTGTCAATCCCATCCCCTCATAACTACTGACCTCCCTTTAACCTATTCTTACACTTATCCTTATACATATTTTGGATTGCTCCCTCAGCACTGACCACTAGTCACACCTATCCTCTAAAATCATTCTCTTGATTCAACCTCCCACTCCAACTACCAAAATATTTCCCTACTCCCCCTTGCCTTAAAACACTTGGAAAGGCTAGTATATAAACATCTATTAAATTTCCTCATATCAAGTTCCCTCCGTGGTCCACTACAATCTGGTTTTGTGCCCAACACTCCACAGAGGCTTCAATCAAGTTTATAATGACCTACTTACAGCAAAATCTAAAGGTAATTTCTCTCTGTAAATTCTTCTCTGTTTTACCTTATTTTTTCCCCTTCTTCCAAGACCCCTACCCCTAAACTCGCAATAACATTCAATATTAACACCAACTTCCCAACCCCTAATGCCCAATGCATTGGAGTCACACTTGACTCAGATCTTTCATCCACTCCCCCATCCAGTTCTTGGCCAATTTCTGCATTTTCCACCTTAAAAAACAGCTTAAAAATATGCTACTTCCTCACACAAGACACAACTAAGGTTTTATTGCAATTCCATAAACTCTGGTCTCCCTAGTTGCTATTTCTTCCCTTTACAGTCCATAATGAATACCTCTGCTAGGCTGATCTTCCTTACCATGTCTATTCATGACCCTCAAAACACTGCCCCTATATCTGTGCCTTCATTTCCAGATACTCTCCCAACCGTCCCCTTTGCTTTGCCTATGACCACCTTCTCTCCTACTTTCTTTAGTATCTTCTCACATTCCTGTCCACAAGACTTGTTCAGATTGGCCCAAATCTTATGTTACTCTCTCCTTCTTTTGTCAGTCGCTTGCAATCCCTGGCTTGTAAGCTTATGAGCTCAGCCATCTTGTATATCACTTTCTTTTCTTAAATGCTACCTTTTGTATATTATACATTTGTTTACAGAGCTGAAGAATGTGTTGGCACTCTACAAATAAATACTAACAATAATAATCATAATATTTGCAGCTTTTTTTAAGGGGGTTAATTTATTAGGGGTTATGTCTCTAACAGGGTTGATTTGTAGTGGTTATGGATAGGACAAATGAGGTGGGGGATAGTCACTGTTAATGTTAGTCGAAATTAATTCTGCTTGGGGTTAATAGCAGCTAGGGGGTCACAGGTTTAATATTGGCCATGTTGATTTATTGAAGAATTGAAGGAGATAATAAAACCTATGTGGTTTATGCCCTTAAATGCTCATTTAGGCTTTTATATATTGGAAAGACAACTCAAACAGTCAAGGATCGAATATACCAGCATAAGTCCACAATTAGAAATCCAGAAATGGCACATTTTTTGGAAAAGGAACATCAAGCCAACCAGTTATGATTTATGGTAATAGATCAAGCCTGAAAAAAACGAGAGGAGGGGATAGATTGAAAGATTTACAATACAAAGAGTATAAGTGGATATAGAAACTGAATACTATGTATCCAAGAGACCTTAATAGGGAATTCAATCTAATCCCCTTCATCTAATGGCAATTGTTACCATTGAATTATTTGTTATAGGTAAATAATGTGCATAAAGTATATAGAAAAAACAGCAATAGTAAAATGTGCTATTTCTCTTGTTAAGTGTAGTCAGTCCACGGGTCATCCATTACTTATGGAATATATCTCTTCCTAACAGGAAGCTGCAAGAGGATCACCCAAGCAGAGCTGCTATATAGCTCCTCCCCTCACATGTCATATTCAGTCATTCTCTTGCAGCCTAACTAAAGATAGGTCGCTGTGAGAGGTCTGTGGTGTTTTTTAACTTAGTTTATTTCTACAATCAAACGTTTGTTATTTTAAATGGCACCGGAGTGTGCTGTTTATTCTCAGGCAGCATTAGAAGAAGAATCTGTCTGCGTTTTCTATGATCTTAGCAGACGTAACTAAGGTCCACTGGCTGTTCTTATCTGAGGAGTGAGGTAACTTCAGAGAAGGGGAATAGCATGCAGGGCCCCCCTGCAAATGAGGTATGTGCAGTAAATTATTTTCTGAGGAATGGAATTGACTGAGAAAATACTGCTGATACCAATGTAACGTAAGTTCAGCCTTAAATGCAGTGATAGCGACTGGTATTAGGCTGATGAGTGTGTGTACACTGAATGTATTTTTCTAAGGAATGGAATTGACTCTGAAAATACTGTTAATACTGAAATAATGTATGAGCCTTAACTGCAGTAAAAGCGACTGGTAGCAGGCTTATTAATAACAATTCATAACTTTTCAAATGTATGTTTAAAACGTTTACTGGCATGTTAATCGTTTTTTGTGAGGTACTTGGTGATAAAACTTATTGGGGCATGATTTTTACCACATGGCCATTTTTGTTTTCTGCATAGAAACAGTTTTCTGAGCTTCCCCACTGTTGTAATATGAGTGGGAGGGGCCTATTTTATCGCTTTTTTGCGCAGTAAAAATTCAGTCACAATCTGTCTACTTCATCCTCCATGATCCAGATCGTCTCTAGAGAGCTCAGGGGTCTTCAAAATTCATTTTGAGGGAGGTAATCAGTCACAGCAGACCTGTGACAGTGTTTTGACTGTGAGAAAAACGTTAATTATTAAATTGTTATCCGTTTTTGGGTATTAAGGGGTTAATCATCCATTTGCTGGTGGATACAATCCTTTGCTAACTTAATACATTTACTGTGAAAAATTGGTTGCTATAACTATTTTGGTTCATTGTTATTTCAACTGTGACAGCTTTTTGTGCTTCTTAAAGGCACAGTAGCGTTTTTTATATTGCTTGTAAATTTATTTAGAAAAGTATTTTCAAGCTTGCTAGTCTCATTGCTAGTCTGTTTAAACATGTCTGACACAGATGAATCTCTTTGTTCACTATGTTTAAAGGCCAATGTGGAGCCCAATAGAAATTTGTGTACTAATTGCATTGATGCTACTTTAAATAAAAGTCAATCTTTACATGTAAAGAAATTATCACCAGACAACGAGGGGGAAGTTATGCCGACTAACTCTCCTCACGTGTCAGTACCTTCGCCTCCCGCTCAGGAGGTGCGTGATTTTGTGGCGCCAAGTACATCAGGGAGGCCCTTACAAATCACTTTGCAAGACATGGCTACTGTTATGACAGAAGTATTATCTAAATTGCCAGAATTAAGAGGCAAGCGCGATAGCTCTGGGTTAAGGACAGAGCGCGCGGATGAGTTGAGAGCCATGTCAGATACTGCGTCACAGTTTGCAGAACGTGAAGACGGAGAGCTTCATTCTGTGGGTGACGGATCTGATCCAGGGAGACTGGATTCAGAGATTTCTAATTTTAAATTTAAGCTTGAGAGCCTCCGCATATTGCTAGGGGAGGTATTAGCGGCTCTAAATGATTGTAACACGGTTGCAATTCCAGAAAAATTATGTAGGTTGGATAGATACTATGCGGTACCGGTGTGTACTGACGTGTTTCCTAAACCTAAAAGGCTTACAGAGATTATTAGCAAGGAGTGGGATAGACCTGGTGTGCCTTTTTCCCCTCCTCCCATATTTAGGAAAATGTTTCCTATAGACGCCACCACACGAGACTTATGGCAGACGGTCCCTAAGGTGGAGGGAGCAGTTTCTACTTTAGCTAAGCGTACCACTATCCCGGTGGAGGATAGTTGTGCCTTTTCAGATCCAATGGATAAGAAATTAGAGGGTTACCATAAGAAAATGTTTGTTCAACAAGGTTTTATCTTACAGCCCCTTGCATGCATTGCGCCTGTCACTGCAGCGGCGGCATTCTGGTTTGAGTCTCTGGAAGAGGCCATTCGCACAGCTCCATTGGATGAAATTATGAACAAGCTTAAAGCACTTAAGCTAGCTAACGCATTTGTTTCTGATGCCGTCGTACATTTAACCAAACTTACGGCTAAGAACTCCGGATTCGCCATCCAAGCGCGCAGAGCGCTATGGCTTAAATCCTGGTCAGCTGACGTGACTTCTAAATCTAAATTGCTTAATATTCCTTTCAAAGGGCAGACCTTATTCGGGCCCGGCTTGAAAGAAATTATAGCTGACATTACGGGAGGTAAGGGCCATGCTCTACCTCAGGACAGGGCCAAATCAAAGGCCAAACAGTCTAATTTTCGTGCCTTTCAACTTCCTCCGCTCCAAAACAGGAAGGAGCTGTTGCTCGTTACAGGCAGGGCTGGAAAGTTAACCAGTCCTGGAACAAGGGCAAGCAGGCCAAGAAACCTGCTGCTGCCCCCAAGACAGCATGAAGAGAGGGCCCCCTATCCGGAAACGGATCTAGTGGGGGGGCAGACTTTCTCTCTTCGCCCAGGCTTGGGCAAGAGATGTCCAGGATCCCTGGGCGTTGGAGATCATATCTCAGGGATATCTCCTGGACTTCAAAACTTCTCTTCCACGAGGGAGATTTCATCTTTCAAGGTTATCAGCAAACCAAATAAAGAAAGAGGCGTTTCTACGCTGTGTAAAGACCTCTTACTAATGGGGGTGATCCACCCAGTTCCGCGGACGGAACACGGGCAGGGATTCTATTCAAATCTATTTGTGGTTCCCAAGAAAGAGGGAACCTTCAGACCAATCTTGGACTTAAAAATCCTAAACAAATTTCTAAGAGTTCCATCATTCAAAATGGAAACTATTCGAACCATCCTTCCCGTGATCCAAGAGGGTCAGTACATGACCACAGTGGACTTAAAGGATGCCTACCTTCACATACCGATTCACAAGGATCATTATCGGTACCTAAGATTTGCTTTCCTAGACAGGCATTACCAGTTTGCAGCTCTTCCCTTCGGATTAGCTACGGCTCCAAGAATCTTTACAAAAGTTCTGGGCTCACTTCTGGCGGTACTAAGACCGCGAGGCATAGCGGTGACTCCGTACCTAGACGACATTCTGATACAAGCGTCAAGTTTTCAAACTGCCAAGTCTCATACAGAGATAGTTCTGGCATTTCTGAGGTCGCATGGGTGGAAGGTGAACGTGGAAAAGAGTTCTCTATTACCACTTACAAGAGTTCCCTTTCTGTAGAGATGAAAATTTACCTGACAGAGGCCAGGTTATTAAAACTTCTAAATGCTTGCCGTGTCCTTCATTCCATTCCACACCCGTCAGTAGCTCAGTGCATGGAAGTAATCGGCTTAATGGTAGCGGCAATGGACATAGTACTATTTGCGCGCCTGCATCTCAGACCGCTGCAATTGTGCATGCTAAGTCAGTGGAACGGGGATTACTCAGATTTGTCCCCCCTACTAAATCTGGATCAAGAGACCAGAGATTCTCTTCTATGGTGGCTTTCTCGGCCACATCTGTCCAAGGGGATGACCTTTCGCAGGCCAGATTGGACGATTGTAACAACAGACGCCAGCCTTCTAGGCTGGGGCGCAGTCTGGAACTCCCTGAAAGCTCAGGGATTATGGACTCAGGAGGAGAAACTCTTCCCAATAAATATTCTGGAATTAAGAGCAATATTCAATGCTCTCCTAGCTTGGCCTCAGTTAGCAACTCTGAGGTTCATCAGATTTCAGTCGGACAACATCACGACTGTGGCTTACATCAACCATCAAGGGGGAACCAGAAGTTCCCTAGCGATGTTGGAAGTCTCAAAGATAATTCGCTGGGCAGAGTCTCACTCTTGCCACCTGTCAGCGATTTACATCCCAGGCGTGGAGAACTGGGAGGCGGATTTTCTAAGTCGCCAGACTTTTCATCCGGGGGAGTGGGAACTTCATCCGGAGGTCTTTGCTCAACTGATTCATCGTTGGGGCAAACCAGATCTGGATCTCATGGCGTCTTGTCAGAACGCCAAGCTTCCTTGTTACGGATCCAGGTCCAGGGACCCGGGAGCAGTGCTGATAGATGCTCTGACAGCCCCTTGGGTCTTCAACATGGCTTATGTGTTTCCACCATTCCCGATGCTTCCTCGTTTGATTGCCAAGATCAAACAGGAGAGAGCTTCGGTGATTCTGATAGCGCCTGCGTGGCCACGCAGGACCTGGTATGCAGACCTAGTGGACATGTCGTCCTGTCCACCGTGGTCTCTGCCTCTGAGACAGGACCTTCTAATTCAGGGTCCTTTCAACCATCCAAATCTAATTTCTCTGAGGCTGACTGCATGGAGATTGAACGCTTGATTCTATCAAAGCGTGGCTTCTCGGAGTCGGTTATTGATACCTTAATACAGGCTAGGAAGCCTGTTACCAGAAAAATTTACCATAAGATATGGCGTAAATATTTATATTGGTGCGAATCCAAGAGTTACTCGTGGAGTAAGGTTAGGATTCCTAGGATATTGTCCTTTCTACAAGAGGGTTTAGAAAAGGGCTTATCTGCTAGTTCGTTAAAGGGACAGATTTCTGCTCTGTCTATTCTTCTACACAAACGTCTGGCTGAAGTTCCAGACGTTCAGGCTTTTTGTCAGGCTTTAACTAGGATTAAGCCTGTGTTTAAGACTGTTGCTCCGCCGTGGAGCTTAAACTTAGTTCTTAATGTTCTTCAAGGCGTTCCATTTGAACCCCTTCATTCCATTGATATCAAGCTGTTATCCTGGAAGGTTTTGTTTTTGATGGCTATTTCCTCGGCTCGAAGAGTCTCTGAGTTATCTGCCTTACATTGTGATTCTCCTTATCTGATTTTTCATTCAGACAAGGTAGTTCTGCGTACTAAACCTGGGTTCTTACCTAAGGTAGTTACTAACAGGAATATCAATCAAGAGATTGTTGTTCCATCACTGTGTCCTAACCCTTCTTCAAAGAAGGAACGACTTTTGCATAATCTGGACGTAGTCCGTGCTCTGAAGTTCAATCAGATTGAGCTCGCATTCTATTGGCTGTTCCGATCAGCCAATAGAATGCGAGCTCAATCTGATTGGCTGATTGGATCAGCCAATCGGATTGAACTTGAATCTGATTGGCTGATTCAATCAGCCAATCAGATTTTTCTAACTTAATTCCGATTGGCTGATAGAATCCTATCAGCCAATCGGAATTCGGCGGACGCCATCTTGGATGACATCATTTAAAGGTACCTCATTCGTCCAGTCGTCGGCCGGGATGGATGCTCCGCGGCGGCGGAGCGAAGAAAGAAGATTGAAGATGTCGCCGGAAGAATGAAGACTTTGCTGCCGCTTGGAGGAAGACGTCGCCGGAGGAAGAATTCTTCTTTGCCGTTTGGAGGAAGACATCGCCGGAGGAAGAATTCTTCTTTGCCGCTTGGAGGAAGACATCGCCGGAGGAAGAATTCTTCTTTGCCGTTTGGAGGAAGACATCGCCCGGATCGGATCAGGAGTTCGGCCCGGTGTGGTGAAGACAAGGTAGGGAGATCTTCAGGGGGGTAGTGTTAGGCTTTTTTAAGGGGGGTTTGGGTGGTTTTAGAATAGGGGTATGTGGGTGGTGGGTTGTAATGGGGGGGGGGGTATTGTATTTGTATGCAAAAGAGCTGAATTCTTTGGGGCATGCCCCACAAAAGGCCCTTTTAAGGGCTGGTAAGGTAAAGAGCTTTGAACTTTTTTTAATTTAGAATAGGGCAGGGAATTTTTTTTATTTTGGGGGTTTATTATTTTCTTAGGGGGCTTAGAATAGGTGTAATTAGCTTAAAAATCTTGTAATCTTTTTTTTATTTTTTGTAATTTAGTGTTTGTTTTTTTGTAATTTAGTTTAGTTAATTTAATTGTATTTTTAGATAGATGTTTGTAGTTTATTTAATTTATTGATAGTGTAGGTGTATTTGTAACTTAGGTTAGGATTTATTTTACAGGTAATTGGGTAATTATTTTAACTAGGTAGATATTAAATAGTTAATAACTATTTAATAGCTATTATACCTAGTTAAAATAATTAACAATTTACCTGTAAAATAAATATTAACCCTAACATAGCTACAATGTAATTATTAATTATATTGTAGCTATCTTAGGGTTTATTTTATAGGTAAGTATTTAGATTTAAATAGGAATATTTTAGTTTATAAATGAATTAGATTAATTTAATATAAATTTAGTTAGGGGTGTTAGGGTTAGATAGAGTTAATATAGTTAATATAAATACTATAGTAACTATTAACTATATTAACCCTAATATAATTAGGGTTAATATAGTTAATATATATAATGTAATACCTATATTAACTATAATATACTTAGGGTTAATATAGATAATATAGCTGGCGGCGGGGTAGGTAGATTAAATTAGGGGTTAATCATTTTAATAGAGATGGCGGCGGTGTAAGGGGCTTACATTAGGGGTTAATAATATTAATATAGCTGGCGGCGGTATAGGGGGATTAGATTAGGGGTTAATAATTTTTATATAGGTGGCGGCGGTGTAAGGGGTCAGATTAGGGGATAGATAAGGTAGATGACAGCGGTGTAAGGGGTTCTAATTAGGGGATAGATAAGGTAGATGGCGGCGGTTTTAGGGGCTCACAGTAGGGGGTTAGTTTATGTAGATGGCGGCGGGGTCCGGGAGCGGCGGTTTAGGGGTTAATAACTTTATTAGGGATTTCGGGGGGGATCGCGGTTGACAGGGAGATAGACATTGCGCATGCGTTAGGTGTTAGGTTTATTTTAGCAGCCAGTTTAGGGAGTTACGGGGCTCCAATAGTCAGCATAAGGCTTCTTACGGCTGCTTTTTGTGGCGAGGTGAAAATGGAGTAAGATTTCTCCATTTTCGCCACGTAAGTCCTTACACTGCATATTGGATACCAAACTGCGCTGGTTTGGTATACCTGCCTATAGCCCAAAAAACTACGGGCGACGGCAGAAATATACGCGCGTAACTTCTAGGTTACGCCGTATATGTGATACCAAACCAGCGTAAATATTGGCGTCGCCGGCTTTTGCGGGCGACGATTTTTATCGGATCGACCCCCTAAAGTCTTTCCAAAATTGTTATAAGATTTAATCAATTTTGTTTTGACCGACAGCATACTTAAGTTTATTCTACTGATGAGGGTTCTTTGGCTCAAAGGATCCTGCATCAGAGACTGTATTTAAGAAATCTTTTTTATTTTTATAATATATAATTGAACATTTTTTATTCTTTATTAAGGAAGTTTTGATAATTTTAGGTATTAGGAGTCTAGTCCTCCTATTAAATATGTTATATTCATTTAAAGATTTCTTTAAATTGCTCCTGAGGTTTTTTTCCTATTCTAGATGCTATCTGTGATATGTTTGCTAGAATGGTTTAAACCTGATTCCTTTTTGGGAATGTACTACTATTTCTATGGAAGTTAGTACTTATTTTCAGGATCTTTTAAAGTTTCAATCTTACCTTAAAGGAGCATATTTACATACTGTTTATATTCTTAGTTCAGCTATATCTATAACTGACATTGCTGCTCTCTCAACTTTATTGTTGGACAGTTAGTATAAGCAGTTTTCAGATTCTGAAGTATATAACATTGTTTATTTACTTCAAAATGTATTCATTTTATTTATGATACTATATTTGTTGTCATTTAAGATTAATTTCAAATCTATGTTTCCATCTAAAGGGGAGGAGAGTTCACGGCTTCATTCATTACTGTTGGGAATTAAGAATCTGGCCACCAGGAGGAGGCAAATACACCCCAGCCATAGGCTTAAATACCTCCCCCACTTCCCTCATCCCTCAGTCATTCTTTGCCTTTCATCACAGGAGGATGGCAGAGAAGTGCCGAAAATTGGAGTAGTCTCTTATGGAGGGTAGTACTCTTTGCATTGGGACTGGAGTTTTAAGTAGTCCTGTCAGCCTCTCAGTGAGAGCCTGGGCGAAAGTTAGAGTCCGGAGATGCAGGGAGAGTCTTTCTGAGAAACCATCCAGACTCATTAACAGCTCCACAAGCAATCAGCGTTGACGAGTTTCGCTGCCTGCTTTTTACACTCAAGTCCATGTCAGGAGCGAGGCTTCTAACCTGTCACACTTGAAGGGCAGTGTTCCTGTTCCACGGTGTAGATTCTGGTAAGATCGTTTCATTTTTTATTACATAATGATAACATGGAAGACAGGGTCACAGTGTGGCGCCTTTTATCTTTTAAGAATCAAGGGTTAATATTCCTGGAAAGGGGATTATTGAACAGGGTGGGTTTATACATGATATTGTTTATTGTGTCATTGCTGCGTTATGTGCGAGATGAGGCTCTGGCAATGTGTGGTGACTCACTGGAGTATGGCGTGGCCGTTTTTGCCGCATTTTCTCCTTAGGCAGGGGCAGTCCTGCCAGGCATTCCATGTGACCGGGTGTGGCTATCTCTCCTCCTCTTTTGATCAGCGGCGCAGGAGACAAAGCGGTTTCTGTAGTCCGGGTCATAGAAGATGGTGAGTGCCCCGGCCATTGGAGGTATAAAGGTGCCTGTTTATTAGGTTAACCTAGTCCATAATAAAGGCGCACGCTATGGAGGACTCTGATGCATTAGAGTGTACTCCCTCTTTATCAAATTCTCATTCCTGTGTTTATTGTGAGGAGATTCTGGTAGATCAGCCTGCTCAACTATGTTCCACATACCTTAATAAAGTTACGACATCTAAAAGCAAACGGATGTCTAGTACTACTGAGCCGTCCACCTCTGAGGGTTTCCCGTCCCGTGAGTTGTTCCCTGCATTCATCTCCGATTGCACATGCAGCACCCCAGGGTCCAACCATTACTCCTGCAGGAGAGATTTGTTGGCCATCAGATTTTGCGGATCAACAGCAAATGTCGGTATCGAAAGTGATCCATGCCTTACCTCGTTCTGCTAAGCGCAAGCGTAGGGCGTATCATGGCGGCCCGGCCCAGGGGTTGTCTACGCCTCTGGAAATATCTGAGGTGTTATACGATGACGAGGCCCACTCCGATTCTTCAGAGGAGGCCCCTTCTGGGTCGGAGTCTGTGTCATCTAAACCTCTGGCTGCGGAGGAGCCTGACTTTAGGTTTAGGTTGGAAAATTTTGCGCTTTTTACTGAAACAAGTGCTTTCTACCCTGGAAGTTCCCAGAGGAACCTGTGATTTCTACGCTTCCCGGTTCCTGTTAAGATGGCAAATATTATTAAGAATGAATGGGAGCGATTAGGTTCTTCTTTTTCTTCTTCTTCTTCCTTTTAAGAAACTGTTCCCCTTCCCGGACTCTCAGCTTGAGCTGTGGGGTACTGTCCCTAAGGTGGATGGTGCTATCTCTATGCTTGCGAAGTGGACAACTATTCCCCTCGAAGATAGTTTGTGGTTCAAGGAGCCCATGGATAAAAGGTTGGAAAACATGTTAAGGAAAATGTTTCAACATACAGGGTTTGTTTTTCAGCCGGCAGCTAAGGTGTCAGGTTTTTCTGTTTTAGCTCACAGGGCTATGTGGCTAAAGTCTTGGTCTGCAGACATGACCTGTAAGTCGAGGCTGTTGTCCCTGCCTTTTCAAGGAAAGATCCTGTTCGGTCCAGGATTGGATTAGATCATTTCCACGGTTACAGGCGGCAAGGGCGCTTTCCTACAGCAGGATAAGAAGGCGAAACCTAAAGGATCTACCTTTCGTCCATTTCGGTCGGACAAGGCCCAGTGCCAGCAGCCCGCCGCAAAAGCAACCCAGTCCAAGGGAACTTGGAAACTGGCTCTTGGAACAAGTCTAAGCAGAGCAAGAAGCCCACTGAGACAAAATCAGCATGAAGGGGTGGCCCCCAACCGGTCTCCGGACCAAGTAGGGGGCAGATTATCTCTCTTCTCAGAAGCCTGGTTGCAGGACGTTCAGGATCCTTGGGTTCTGGACGTTGTCACCCAGGGTTACAGGATAGGGTTCAGATCCCATCCGCCCAGGGGCAGATTCCTCCTGACAAACCTGTCTTCAAGACCGGAAAAGAGAGAAGCCTTTCTAGAATGTGTGAGAGTTCTCTCCTCTCTAGGTTTTATCGTACCAGTACCCCAAGCAGAGATAGGTCTAGGGTACTATTCAAATCTTTCTGTGGTTCCAAAGAAGGAGGGCACGTTCCGCCCGATTCTGGACATAAAGTGTTTAAACAAGTTTCTGTGTGTTCCATCGTTCAAAATGGAAACGATCAGATCTATTTTGCCCCTAGTTTAAGAGGGACAGTTCATGACAACTATAGACTTGAAGGACGCTTACCTTCATGTACCAATTCACAGGGACCACTTCAAGTTCCTAAGATTTGTGTTTCTGGACCAACACTTACAGTTTGTGGCCATTCTCTTTGGTCTGGCGATGGCCCCAGAGAGTCTTCTTTTGCTCCAATCTCACAGTTGGAAGATCAACTCAGGAAAGAGTTCCCTGGTTCCCAGCAACAGGGTGGAGTTCCTGCATACGATAATAGACTCTATGTCATGAAGATATTTCTTACAAACCATCGACGCCGGAAGATTGCGTCATCTTGTCTTGCCCTTCAGTCTTCCTCAAGCCCCTCGGTGGCTCAGTGTATGGAGGTGATCGGACTCATGGTCTCCAGCATAGACGTCATTCCATTTGCCAGGTTCCATCTCAGACCTCTTCAATTGTGCATGTTGAGACAGTGGAACGGGGATCATTCAGATCTCTCACAGCAGATATCCATGGATGCTCGGACTCGGATTTCCCTTTCTTGGTGGATCCGTCCGGAGCAACTGTCCATGGGGACATCCTTCTTGAGACCGCCCTGGGAGATTGTGACCATGGACGCAAGTCTAGCAGGATGGGGAGAATGGTTCTGTAACTCCGAGCAATCTACAATGCTCTGAAGGCATGGCCTCCACTGGGGACGTTCAGCTTCATCAGATTCCAGACCGACAACATAACCTCTGTGGCCTAAATCAACCATCAGGGGGGGGTACAAGGAGCTCCCTATCCATGAGGGAGGTGTCTCGGATATTGGAGTGGGCAGCTATTCACATTCCAGGTGTGGACAACTGGGAAGCGGACTTTCTCATCAGGCAATCCTTCTATCCGGGGGAATGGGCTCTTCACCCCAAAGTGTTTGCGGAGATTTGTCTCAGGTGGGGGACGCCGTAGATAGATCTCATGGCATCCAGACTCAATTTCAAGCAACCTCATTACGGGTCGAGGTCCAGGGATCATCAGGCAGAGCTGATAGATGCCTTGGCGGGGCCTTGGGGATTCAGCCTAGCTTACATTTTTCCACCGTTACCACTTCTGCCTCGTGTAGTGTCTCGCATCAAACAGGAGCAAGCCTCTGCCATTCTGATTGCTCCATCATGGCTGCGGAGGACGTGGTTTGCGGATCTGGTGGGGATGTCATCCTCTCCGTCGTGGACGTTACCCTGTCGCAGGGATCTGCTGGAACAGGGCCCTTTTCAACATGAAAATCTAGATTCTCTGAGGCTGACTGTGTGGAGATTGAATGCCTAGTCTTGGCTAAGAGAGGCTTTTCTGAAAGTATGATCGATACTCTAATTCAGGCAAGGAAGCCAGTCACTCGTCGCATCTACCATATGGTGTGGAGGACTTACTTGTCCTGGTGTGAGAAGCATTGATATGCTTGGCATAAGGTAAAGGTATCCAGGACTCTGTCCTTTCTCCAAGACGACTTGGAGAAGGGTCTTGCCGCCAGTTCCTTAAAGGGACAGATTTCGGCATTATCAGTCTTGTTGCATAGGAGACTCACTGAGTTCCCTGACATCCAATCTTTTGTTCAGGCTCTGTCTAGAATCAGGCTTGTCTTTAGACGGTCGGTTCCTCCATAGAGCTTAACCTTGGTTCTTAAGGTATTGCAGAGGGTTCTGTTTGAGCCTATGCATTCCATTGACATTAAGATTCTGTTCTGGAAGGTTCTTTCTTTCATGTAATTAGCAAGAGTCCATGAGCTAGTGACGTATGGGATATACATTCCTACCAGGAGGGGCAAAGTTTCCCAAACCTTAAAATGCCTATAAATACACCCCTCACCACACCCACAATTCAGTTTTACAAACTTTGCCTCCGATGGAGGTGGTGAAGTAAGTTTGTGCTAGATTCTACGTTGATATGCGCTCCGCAGCAAGTTGGAGCCCGATTTTCCTCTCAGCGTGCAGTGAATGTCAGAGGGATGTGAGGAGAGTATTGCCTATTTGAATACAGTGATCTCCTTCTACGGGGTCTATTTCATAGGTTCTCTGTTATCGGTCGTAGAGATTCATCTCTTACCTCCCTTTTCAGATCGACGATATACTCTTATATATACCATTACCTCTGCTGATTCTCGTTTCAGTACTGGTTTGGCTTTCTACAAACATGTAGATGAGTGTCCTGGGGTAAGTAAATCTTATTTTCTGTGACACTCTAAAGCTATGGTTGGGCACTTTGTTTATAAAGTTCTAAATATATGTATTCAAACATTTATTTGCCTTGACTCAGAATGTTCAACTTTCCTTATTTTTCAGACAGTCAGTTTCATATTTGGGATAATGCATTTGAATTAATCATTTTTTCTTACCTTCAAAAATTTGACTCTTTTTTCCCTGTGGGCTGTTAGGCTCGCGGGGGCTGAAAATGCTTCATTTTATTGCGTCATCTTGGCGCGGATTTTTTTGGCGCAAAAATTCTTTTCCGTTTCCGGCGTCATACGTGTCGCCGGAAGTTGCGTCATTTTTTTGACGTTATTTTGCGCCAAAAATGTCGGCGTTCCGGATGTGGCGTCATTTTTGGCGCCAAAAGGCATTTCGGCGCCAAATAATGTGGGCGTCTTGTTTGGCGCTAAAAAAATATGGGCGTCGCTTTTGTCTCCACATTATTTAAGTCTCATTATTTATTGCTTCTGGTTGCTAGAAGCTTGTTCACTGGCATTTTTTTCCCATTCCTGAAACTGTCATTTAAGGATTTTGATCAATTTGCTTTATATGTTGTTTTTTCTATTACATATTGCAAGATGTTCCACGTTGCAACTGAGTCAGAAGTTACTTGAGGAAGATCACTGCCCGGGGCTGGAGCTACCAAGCTAAGTGTATCTGCTATAAATTTTTGGTACCTGTTTCTCCAGCTGTTGTTTGTATTGCATGTCATGACAAACTTATTAATGCAGATAAAATTTCCTTTAGTACTGTTATATTACCTGTTGCTGTTCCGTCAACATTTAATTTTCAGAGTGTTCCTGATAAACATAAGAGATTTTATTTTTTAAATCCATTTAGAAGGCTATGTCTGTTATTTCTCCTTCTAGTTTACATAAAAGTCTTTTAAAACTTCTCTTTTTTTCAGATGAATTTTTAAATGAACATCATCGTTCTGATACTGATAATGGTTCTTCTGGTTCAGAAGTTTCTGTCTCAGAGGTTGATGCTGTTAAATCTTTTTATTTGTTCAAGATGGAATTTATTCGTTCTTTATTTAAAGACGTATTAATTGCTTTAGATATAGAGGATTCTGGTCCTCTTGATACTAAATCTAAACGTTTAAATAGGTTTTTTTTTTAAATCTCCTGTATTTATTCTAGAAGTGTTTAATCTCCCTGATGTTTTTTCTAAAGTAATTTCCAGGGAATGGAATAATTTGGGTAATTCTTTTACTCCTTCTAAACGTTTAAGCAATTATATTCTGTGCCATCTGACAGATTAGAGTTTTTTGGGACAAAATCCCTAAGGTTTGGGGCTGTCTCTATTCCTGCTAAAATGTACTACTATTCTTACGGCAGATAGTACTAAATTTAAGGATCCTTTAGATAAGAAAATTGAATCCTTTCTAAGAAAAGTTTACTTATGTTTAGGTAATCTTCTTAGACCTGCTATATTTTTACCAGATGGTGCTGCAGCTTCATCTTTTCGGTTAGAAGTTTTAGCGCAACAAGTAACAGATCATAATTTTATAGCATTATTTTTATTCTATAACATGCTAATAATTTTATTGGTGATACCATCTTTTGATATCATTTGAGTTGATGTCAAGTATATGTCTCTAGCTATTTTAGCTAGAAAAGCTTTATGGATTTAACTTGGAATGCTGATATGTCTTCTAAGTTAACTTTGTTTTTCCCTTTCTTTCCAGGGTAATATTCATTTTTTCGTTCTTTTTCTCATAATAAGGAACAAAAGCCTGATCCTTCATCCTCAGGAGCGGATTCAGTTTGGAAACTATTTCCAGTTTGGAATATATCCAAGCCTTATAGAAACCTATAGTCAGCTCCTAAGTACCCATGAAGGTGCGGCCCTTTTTTCCAGTTCAGCTGGTATGGGGCAGATTACGTTTTATTCAAAGGAGTTTGGATCAATTCCGTTCTCAATCTCTGGTTTCAGAACATTGTTTCAGAAAGGTACAGAATTGGCTTCAGTTAAGGCCTCCTGCTAAGAGATTTTTTTCTTCCCGTGTCCCAGTTAACACAGCAAGGCTCAGCATTTCTGAAATGTGTTTCAGATCTAGAGTTGGCTGGAGTAATTATGCCAGTTCCAGTTCTGGAACAGGGGCTAGGGTTTTATTTTATCTCTTCATTGTACCAAAGAAGGTCAATTCCTTCAGACCAGTTCCGGATCTATCAATATTGAATCGTTATGTATACCAACATTCAAGATGGTTACTGTAGGACTATTCTGCCTTTTGTTTAGCAAGGGCATTTTATGTCTACAATAGTTTTGCAGGATGTGTATCTGCATATTCCGATTCATTCAGATCACTTTTGATGTTTGAGATTCTCTTTTTAGACAAGCATTACCAGTTTTGTGGCTCTACTGTTTGGCCTAGCCTCAGTTCCAAGAATTTTTTTCAAAGATTCTCTGTGCCCTTCTTTCTGTATTCAGAGAACAGGGTTTTTTCCTTATTTGGACGATTATCTTGGTATTCGCTCAGTCTTCTCATTCAAAGAATCTCATGCGATTCGACTTGTGTTGTTTCTTCAAGATCATGGTTAGAGGATCAATTTACCAAAAAGTTCATTGATTCCTCAGTCAAGGGTAACCTTTCTGGGTTTCCAGATAGATTCAGTGTCCATGACTCTGTCTTTAACAGACAAGAGACGTCTAAATTGTTTTCAGCTTGTCGAAACCTTCAGTCACAATCATTCCCTTCGGTAACCTTATGCATGGAAATTCTAGGTCTTATGACTGCTGCATTGGACGCAATCCCCTTTGCTTGTTTTTCACATGCAACCTCTTCAGCTCTGTATGCTGAATCAATGGTGCAAGGATTACACAAAGATATTTCAATTTATATCTTTAAAACCGATTGGTCGACACTCTCTAACGTGGTGGATAGATCACCATCGTTTAATTCAGGGGGCTTCTTTTGTGCTTCCGACCTGGACTGTAATTTCAACAGATACAAGTCTCACAGGTTGGGGAGCTGTGTGGGGATCTCTGTCGGCACAAGGAGTTTGGGAATCTCAGGAGGTGAGATTACCGATAAATATTTTGGAACTCCGTGCAGTTTTCAGAGCTCTTCAGTTTTGGCCTCTTCTGTAGAGAGAATCGTTCATTTGTTTTCAGACAGACAATGTCACAACTGTGGCATACATCATCAAGGAGCGACTCACAGTCCTCTGGCTATGAAAGAAGTATCTCAATTTTTTTGGTTTGGGCGGATTCCAGCTCCTGTCTAATCTCTGCGGTTCATATCCCAGGTGTAGACAATTGGGAAGCGGATTATCTCAGTCGCCAAACGTTGCATCCGGGCGAATGGTTTCTTCACCCAGAGGTATTTCTTCAGGTTGTTCAAATGTGGGAACTTCCAGAAATAGATCTGATGGCGTCTCATCTAAACAAGAAACTTCCCAGATATCTGTCCAGATCCCGGGATCCTTAGGCGGAGGCAGTGGATGCATTATCACTTCCTTGGAAGTATCATCCTGTCCATATCTTTCCGCCTCTAGTTCTTCTTCCAAGAGTAATCTCCAAGATTCTGAAGGAATGCTCGTTTGTTCTGCTGGTAGCTCCGGCATGGCCTTACAGGTTTGGTTATGCGGATCTTGTCCGGATGGCCTCTTGCCAGTCGTGGACTCTTCTGTTGAGACCAGACCTTCTGTCGCAAGATCCTTTTTTCCATCAGGATCTCAAATCCTTAAATTTTAAGGTATGGAGATTGAACGCTTGATTCTTGGTCAAAGAGGTTTCTCTGACTCTGTGATTAACACTATGTTACAGGCTCGTAATTCTGTATCTAGAGAGATATATTTTAGAGTCTGGAAGACTTATATTTTTTGGTGTCTTTCTCATCTTTTTTCTTGGCATTCTTTTAGAATACCGAGAATTTGACAGTTTCTTCAGGATGGTTTAAATAAGGGTTTGTCTGCAAGTTCCTTGAAAGGACAAATCTCTGCTCTTTCTGTTCTTTTTCACAGAAAGATTGCTATTCTTCCTGATATTTATTGTTTTATACAAGCTTTGGTTCGTATAAAACCTGTCATTAAGTCAATTTCTCCTCCTTGGAGTTTGAATTTGGTTCTGGGAGCTCTTCAAGCTCCTCCCTTTGAACCTATGCATTCATTGGTCATTAAATTACTTTCTTGGAAAAGTTTTGTTTCTTTTGGCCATCTCTTCTGCCAGAAGAGTTTCTGATTTATCTGCTCTTTCTTGTGAGTCTCCTTTTCTGATTTTTCATCAGGATGAGGCGGTGTTGCGAACTTCTTTTGAATTTTTACCTAAAGTTGTGAATTCCAACAACATTAGTAGAGAAATTGTGGTTCCTTCATTATGTCCTTATCCTAAGAATTCTAAGGAGAAATCTTTGCATTCTTTGGATGTTGTTAGAGCTTTGAAATATTATGTTGAAGCTACTAAGTCTTTCCGAAAGACTTCTAGTCTATTTGTTATCTTTTCCGGTTCTAGAAAAGGCCAGATAGCTTCTGCCATTTCTTTGGCATCTTGCCTATGTTGAGTCGGGTAAAACTCCGCCTCAGAGGATTACAGCTCATTCTACCAGGTCAGTTTCTACTTCCTGGGCGTTTAAGAATGAAGCTTCGGTTGATCACATTTTTACTAAATTCTACCATTTTGATGTATTTTCTTCTTCTGAAGCAGTTTTTGGTAGAAAAGTATTTCAGGCAGCAGTTTCAGTATGAATCTTCTGCTTATGTTTTTTATTAAACTTTATTTTGGGTGTGGATTATTTTCAGCAGGAATTGGCTGTCTTTATTTTATCCCTCCCTCTCTAGTGACTCTTGTGTGGAAAGATCCACATCTTGGGTAGTCATTATCCCATACGTCACTAGCTCATGGACTCTTGCTAATTACATGAAAGAAAACATAATTTATGTAAGAACTTACCTGATAAATTCATTTCTTTCATATTAGCAAGAGTCCATGAGGCCCACCCTTTTTTGTGGTGGTTATGATTTTTTTGTATAAAGCACAATTATTCCAATTCCTTATTTTATATGCTTTCGCACTTTTTTATCACCCCACTTCTTGGCTATTCGTTAAACTGAATTGTGGGTGTGGTGAGGGGTGTATTTATAGGCATTTTAAGGTTTGGGAAACTTTGCCCCTCCTGGTAGGAATGTATATCCCATACGTCACTAGCTCATGGACTCTTGCTAATATGAAAGAAATGAATTTATCAGGTAAGTTCTTACATAAATTATGTTTTTCCTGTTGGCCATTGCATCGGCACGCAGAGTATCTGAGCTGACTGCATTGCATTGTGAGCCTCCTTATCTGGTTTTCTTCTGTTATGTGTGATCAGTCCACGGGTCATCATTACTTCTGGGATATAACTCCTCCCCAACAGGAAATGCAAGAGGATTCACCCAGCAGAGCTGCATATAGCTCCTCCCCTCTACGTCAGTCCCAGTCATTCTCTTGCACCCAACGACTAGATAGGATGTGTGAGAGGACTATGGTGATTATACTTAGTTTTTATGACTTCAATCAAAAGTTTGTTATTTTACAATAGCACCGGAGCGTGTTATTACTTCTCTGGCAGAGTTTGAGGAAGAATCTGCCAGAGTTTTTTACTATGATTTTAACCGGAGTTGTTAAGATCATATTGCTGTTCTCGGCCATCTGAGGGAGGTAAAGGCTTCAGATCAGGGGACAGCGGGCAGATGAATCTGCATTGAGGTATGTAGCAGTTTTTATTTTCTGAATGGAATTGATGAGAAAATCCTGCCATACCGTTAAAAATGACATGTATGTATACACTTCAGTATTCTGGGGATGGTATTTCACCGGAACTACTCTGTTAAAGGTCACTAATCCTTTTAATAACTATTTTTCATGTTAAACGTTTTTTGCTGGAATGTAGAATCGTTTACATTGCTGAGGTACTGTGTGAATAAATATTTGGGCATTATTTTCCACTTGGCAGCCTTTTTTGCTTTTATTTGTGACAGTTTCGTTTCTCTTCACTGCTGTGTGGGAGAGGGAGGGGCCGTTTTTGGCGCTCTTTGCTACGCATCAAAAAATTCCTGTCAGTTACTTTTATATTTCCTGCATGATCCGGTTCATCTCTGACAGATCTCAGGGGTCTTCAAACTTCTTTGAAGGGAGGTAAATTCTCTCAGCAGAGCTGTGAGAATTCTTATAGTGACTGTGAATAAAAACGTTGCTTTGCATTTTTTATGTCAAATTTAATTATTGTTATTTTACTAATGGGAACAAACCTTTGCTAAAAGTTGTGTTGTTTTAAAGTTTGATGCTATAACTGTTTTTTCAGTTCATTATTTCTACTGTCATTTAATCGTTCAGTACCTCTTTGAGGCACAGTACGTTTTTACTAAAAAAGATTATAACCAAGTTGTAAGTTTTTTTGCTAGTGTGTTAAACATGTCTGACTCAGAGGAAGATATCTGTGTCATTTGTTCCAATGCCAAGGTGGAGCCCAATAGAAATTTATGTACTAACTGTATTGATGCTACTTTAAATAAAAGTCAATCTGTACAATGTGAACAAATTTCACCAAACAGCGAGGGGAGAGTTATGCCGACTAACTCGCCTCACGCGGCAGTACCTGCATCTCCCGCCCGGGAGGTGCGTGATATTATGGCGCCTAGTACATCTGGGCGGCCATTACAGATAACATTACAAGATATGGCTACTGTTATGACTGAAGTTTTGTCTAAATTACCAGAACTAAGAGGCAAGCGTGATCACTCTGGGGTGAGAACAGAGTGCGCTGACAATACTAGGGCCATGTCTGATACTGCGTCACAGCTCGCAGAGCATGAGGACGGAGAGCTTCATTCTGTGGGTGACGGTTCTGATCCAAACAGATTGGACTCAGATATTTCAAATTTTAAATTTAAATTGGAGAACCTCCGTGTATTACTAGGGGAGGTCTTAGCAGCTCTCAACGATTGTAACACCGTTGCAATACCAGAGAAACTGTGCAGGTTGGATAAATACTTTGCGGTACCGGCGAGTACTGAAGTTTTTCCTATACCTAAGAGACTAACTGAAATTGTTACTAAGGAGTGGGATAGACCCGGTGTGCCGTTCTCACCCCCTCCAATATTTAGAAAGATGTTTCCAATAGACGCCACCACTCGGGACTTATGGCAAACGGTCCCCAAGGTGGAGGGAGCAGTTTCTACTTTAGCTAAGCGTACCACTATCCCGGTGGAGGATAGTTGTGCTTTCTCAGATCCAATGGATAAAAAATTAGAGGGTTACCTTAAGAAAATGTTTGTTCAACAAGGTTTTATATTGCAACCCCTTGCATGTATCGCGCCGATTACGGCTGCGGCAGCATTTTGGATTGAGTCGCTGGAAGAGAACCTTAGTTCATCTACGCTAGACGACATTACGGACAGGCTTAGAGTCCTTAAACTAGCTAATTCCTTCATTTCGGAGGCCGTAGTACATTTAACAAAACTTACGGCTAAGAACTCAGGATTCGCCATACAGGCACGTAGGGCGCTGTGGCTAAAATCCTGGTCAGCAGATGTTACTTCTAAGTCCAAATTACTTAATATACCTTTCAAGGGGCAGTCTTTATTTGGGCCCGGTTTGAAAGAAATTATTGCTGACATTACAGGAGGTAAGGGCCACGCCCTACCCCAAGACAAAGCCAAAGCTAAGGCTAGACAGTCTAATTTTCGTCCCTTTCGGAATTTCAAAACAGGAGCAGCATCAACCTCCACTGCACCAAAACAGGAAGGAGCTGTTGCTCGTTACAGGCAAGGCTGGAAGCCTAACCAGACCTGGAACAAGAGCAAGCAGGCCAGGAAACCTGCTGCTGCCCCAAAGACAGCATGAACCGAGAGCCCCCGATCCGGGACCGGATCTAGTGGGGGGCAGACTCTCTCTCTTCGCCCAGGCCTGGGCAAGAGATGTTCAGGATCCCTGGGCACTAGAGATCATATCTCAGGGATACCTTCTAGACTTCAAATTATCTCCCCCAAGAGGGAGATTTCATCTGTCAAGGTTGTCAACAAACCAGATAAAGAAAGAAGCGTTTCTACGCTGCGTACAAGATCTGTTATTAATGGGAGTGATCCATCCGGTTCCGTGGTCGGAACAAGGACAAGGGTTCTACTCAAACCTGTTTGTGGTTCCCAAAAAAGAGGGAACTTTCAGGCCAATCTTAGATTTAAAGATTCTAAACAAATTCCTAAGAGTTCCATCGTTCAAAATGGAAACTATTCGGACAATTTTACCCATGATCCAAGAAGGTCAGTACATGACCACTGTGGATTTAAAGGATGCTTACCTTCACATTCCGATCCACAAAGATCATCACCGGTATCTAAGGTTTGCCTTCTTAGACAGGCATTACCAGTTTGTAGCTCTTCCATTCGGATTGGCTACGGCTCCAAGAATCTTCACAAAGGTTCTGGGTGCCCTTCTGGCGGTACTAAGACCGCGAGGGATTTCGGTAGTTCCGTACCTAGACGACATTCTAATACAAGCTTCAAGCTTTCAAACTGCCAAGTCTCATACAGAGTTAGTTCTGGTATTTCTAAGGTCGCATGGATGGAAAGTGAACGAAAAGAAGAGTTCTCTCTTTCCTCTCACAAGAGTTCCATTCTTAGGGACTCTTATAGATTCTGTAGAAATGAAGATTTACCTGACAGAAGACAGGTTAACAAAGCTTCAAAATGCATGCCGTGTCCTTCATTCCATTCAACACCCGTCAATAGCTCAATGCATGGAGGTGATCGGCTTAATGGTAGCAGCAATGGACATAGTACCTTTTGCACGCCTACACCTCAGACCGCTGCAATTATGCATGCTAAGTCAGTGGAATGGGGATTACTCAGATTTGTCCCCTACTCTGAATCTAAATCAAGAGACCAGAAACTCTCTTCTATGGTGGCTTTATCGGCCACACCTGTCCAGGGGGATGCCATTCAGCAGGCCAGACTGGACAATTGTAACAACAGACGCCAGCCTACTAGGTTGGGGCGCTGTCTGGAATTCTCTGAAGGCTCAGGGACTATGGAATCAGGAGGAGAGTCTCCTGCCAATAAACATTCTGGAATTGAGAGCGGTTCTCAATGCCCTTCTGGCTTGGCCCCAGTTAACAACTCGGGGGTTCATCAGGTTTCAGTCGGACAACATCACGACTGTAGCTTACATCAACCATCAGGGAGGGACAAGAAGCTCCCTAGCAATGATGGAAGTATCAAAGATAATTCGCTGGGCAGAGTCTCACTCTTGCCACCTGTCAGCAATCCACATCCCGGGAGTGGAGAACTGGGAGGCGGATTTCTTGAGTCGCCAGACTTTTCATCCGGGGGAGTGGGAACTTCATCCGGAGGTCTTTGCCCAAATTCTTCGACGTTGGGGCAAACCAGAGATAGATCTCATGGCGTCTCGCCAGAACGCCAAACTTCCTCGCTACGGGTCCAGATCCAGGGATCCGGAAGCAGTTCTGATAGATGCTTTGACAGCACCTTGGAACTTCGGGATGGCTTATGTGTTTCCACCCTTCCCGCTGCTTCCTCGATTGATTGCCAAAATCAAACAGGAGAGAGCATCAGTAATTCTAATAGCACCTGCATGGCCACGCAGGACTTGGTATGCAGATCTAGTGGACATGTCATCCTGTCCGCCTTGGTCTCTACCTCTAAGACAGGACCTTCTGATACAGGGTCCATTCAAGCATCAAAATCTAACTTCTCTGAAGCTGACTGCTTGGAAATTGAACGCTTGATTTTATCAAAACGTGGTTTTTCTGAGTCGGTTATTGATACCCTGATTCAGGCTAGGAAGCCTGTTACCAGAAGGATTTACCATAAAATATGGCGGAAATACCTATACTGGTGCGAATCCAAAGGTTACTCCTGGAGTAAGGTTAGGATCGCTAGGATTTTGTCTTTTCTACAAGAAGGTTTAGAAAAGGGTTTATCAGCTAGCTCATTAAAGGGACAGATTTCAGCTCTGTCCATCTTGTTACACAGGCGTCTGTCAGAAAATCCAGACGTCCAGGCTTTTTGTCAGGCTTTAGCTAGGATCAAGCCTGTGTTTAAGGCTGTTGCTCCGCCATGGAGTTTAAACTTAGTTCTTAACGTTTTACAGGGTGTTCCGTTTGAACCCCTTCATTCCATTGATATAAAATTGTTATCTTGGAAAGTTCTGTTTTTAATGGCTATTTCCTCGGCTCGAAGAGTCTCTGAGTTATCAGCCTTACATTGTGATTCCCCTTATCTGATTTTTCACTCAGACAAGGTAGTTCTGCGTACTAAACCTGGGTTCTTACCTAAGGTAGTCACTAACAGGAACATCAATCAAGAGATTGTTGTTCCATCCCTGTGTCCAAATCCTTCTTCAAAGAAGGAACGTCTTCTACACAATCTGGATGTAGTTCGTGCCCTCAAGTTCTACTTGCAGGCAACTAAAGATTTTCGCCAAACTTCTTCCCTGTTTGTCGTTTATTCTGGACAGAGGAGAGGTCAAAAAGCTTCTGCTACCTCTCTCTCTTTTTGGCTTCGTAGCATAATACGTTTAGCCTATGAGACTGCTGGACAGCAGCCTCCTGAAAGAATTACAGCTCACTCCACTAGAGCTGTGGCTTCCACTTGGGCCTTTAAGAATGAGGCCTCTGTTGAACAGATTTGCAAGGCTGCAACTTGGTCTTCGCTTCATACTTTTTCCAAATTTTACAAATTTGACACTTTTGCTTCTTCGGAGGCTATTTTTGGGAGAAAGGTTCTTCAGGCAGTGGTTCCTTCTGTATAATGAGCCTGCCTATCCCTCCCGTCATCCGTGTACTTTTGCTTTGGTATTGGTATCCCAGAAGTAATGATGACCCGTGGACTGATCACACATAACAGAAGAAAACATAATTTATGCTTACCTGATAAATTCCTTTCTTCTGTTGTGTGATCAGTCCACGGCCCGCCCTGTTTTTAAGGCAGGTAAATATTTTTTAAATTATACTCCAGTCACCACTTCACCCTTGGTTACTCCTTTCTCGTTGTTTCTTGGTCGAATGACTGGGACTGACGTAGAGGGGAGGAGCTATATGCAGCTCTGCTGGGTGAATCCTCTTGCATTTCCTGTTGGGGAGGAGTTATATCCCAGAAGTAATGATGACCCGTGGACTGATCACACAACAGAAGAAAGGAATTTATCAGGTAAGCATAAATTATGTTTTTCACACGGATAAGGCGGTGCTTCGCACTGGTTTGGGGTTTCTTCCCAAGGTGGTGTCTAACCGTAACATCAATCTTGAAATAGTGGTTCTTTCCTTGTGCCCCAACCCTTCTTCTTCCAAGGAGAGGTTACTTCATAATCTGGATGTGGTTCGTGCCCTGAAGTTCTATCTTCAGGCTACGAAGGATTTCAGACAGTCTACATCTCTTTTTGTGGTGTATTCAGGGAAGCACAAGGGGAAAAATGCCTCTTCTACCTCTTCTACTTCTTTGTCCTTTTGGTTGAGGAGCTTGATTCGCTTGCGGGACATAAGCCTCCTCAGAGGATCACGGCTCATTCAACTAGAGCTGTGGCTTCATCTTGGGCCTCCAAGAATGAGGTCTCTATGGAGCAAATTTGTAAGGCGACTACCTGGCCCTCCTTTACACACTTTTACAAAGATTTGCAAATTTGATGTTTTTGCTTATGTGGAAGCAGTTTTTGGGAGAAAGGTTTTGCAGGCTGTGGTGCCCTCAGATTAAGGTCCGCCTTTTCCCTCCCGGTTTCATTCAGTGTCCTCTAGAGCTTGGGTATATGTTCCCAAAAGTAGTGAATGAAGCCATGGACTCTCCTCCGCTTTAGATGGAAAACATAAATTATGCTTACCAGATAATTTTGTTTCCATCAAGGGGAGGAGAGTCCACGGCTCCCGTCTGTATCTCCGATGTGCGGACCTAAATTTAATTTATCTTTTGGCATAATTTATACCCTGATATTTCTCCTACTGTTCCTTGTTCCCTCAGCAGAATGACTGGGAGATGATGGAAGTGGGGGAGGTATTTAAGCCTTTGGCTGGGATGTCTTTGCCTCCTCCTGGTGGCCAGGTTCTTAATTCCCAACAGTAAAGAATGAAGCCGTGGACTCTCCTCCCCTCGATGGAAACAAAATTATCAGGTAAGAATAATTTATGTTTTTTAGCTTTTCTATTTAGAAGAGCTTCATGGTTTTAATCTTGAATTTTGACATGGTCTAAATATATCTTATCTCTATCTTGTTAGGATAATAATTTGTTTTGATTTCTATTATCTCCACTATATCTGGAGGTAAGAGTTTTTTTCTGCCCTACTTTTTGGCCAGTGATGTAGATCAGTTGGTAAATGCCCTGACAACAAAAGCTTGTTCTAAGAACCAAGGGTCACAGGTTCATATCTGGCCTTTTGAGGTCAATACAATGTGTACCATTTATTTGAGTAATAATAACAACTATTACTATTCAGCTGCCAATTTGGTTAACTCCGAGTTCAAGCCCTGATAAAGCGTTTTTTTGAGTCCTACTAGGAGAAAAGCGCTGTACAAATACTAGTTATTAAGACTGCATGAAGGTGTCGGTTCTTAAACCAGTTCTTCTGGTGGGGGGCAGATTTAATTATTTTTGGATGGATTCAGTCCAAAGTCTATAGAATATTATTCTTAGGGTTTTGAACAGATTTTTAGAATGAGACCTTCTATGGGAAGATTCTTTCTTTCTTATGTTTCAATACACTCTGTGAAGGTTCTGTTTTTTTCTGAAATATATTTCAGAACTTGAATTTTTGGTGTTTGTACCAGTTCCTTAGCAGGAACAGGGTTAAGGTTTCTATTCAAATCTATTCTTTGTCCCAAAGAAGGAAGATTCATTCAGACCAATCTTGGATCTGAAAACTTTATATTGTTTTGTGAGTGTCCCATCTTTCAAGATGGCGACTATAAGGACTATTTTGTCTTTTGTTCAGTAAGATCATTACATGTTCACAATAGTTGTACGGGACGCTTATCCTCACATTCTGATTCATTCAGATCACTTTCGGTTTCTGAGATTCTCTTTTCTAGGCAAGCTTTACCAATTTGTCGCTTTTCTATTTGATCTAGATACAGCTCCAAGAAGGTTGTCGTTGCCCTTCTATCTGTAATCAGAGAGCAGGGTATTGCTGTGTTTTCCTTATTTGGACGATATCTTGGTAGTAGCTCAATCCTTTTTTTTAGCAGTATCTCACACGAATTAACTAGTGTTGTTTCTTCAAAGACATGGTTGGAGGATCAATATACGTGAGAGTTTTATGATTCCTCAGGCAAGGGTCACCTTTTTAGGTTTCCAGATAAATTCAGTGTCCATGACTCTGTCTTTAACAGTCAAGAGACAAATTAAATTAGTTTTAGCCTGTCTAAACCTTCAGTCTCTATTATTCCCTTCAGTGGCTATGTGCAGGGAAGTTTTTAGGGTTCATGACTGCAGCATTGGGCACGATCCCCTTTGCTCGTTTTCTTATGAGACCTTTGCAGCTTTGCATGCTGAATCTATAGTGCAGGGATTATTATCAGGTATCACAGTTAATATACTTATATCCCAACACTTAACTCTCTCTGACTTGGTGGTTAGACCATCATTGTATTATTCATGGGGCCTTCTTTGTTCGTCCTTCCTGGACTGTATTCATATGGATGCAAGTCTTATAGGTTGGGGAGCTGTCTGAGGTTCACTGACAGCACAAAGGGTTTGGAATCCTCAAGAGGCGAGGTTACCAATCATTATTTTAGAACTCCGTGCTATTTTTAGAACTCTTCAGGCTTGGCCTCAATTTAAGAGAGAATGTTTCATTATTTTTCAGAAATACAATATCACAAATGTGGGATATGTTAATCATCAGGGAGGCACTCGCAGTTCTTTAGCGATTAAAAGAAATATCTTGAATACTTTTTTGGCGGAATTCAACTCCTGTCTAATTTCTGCGGTTCATATCCCGGGTATAGACAATTGGGAGACGGATTATCTCAGCTGCCAGACTTTACATCCAGGGGAGTGGTCTCTCCACCCAGATGGGTTTTTTCAAATTGTTCAGATGTGGGGCCTTCCAGAAATAGTTCTGTTGGCCTCTCATCTAAACAAGAAATTTCTCAGATACCTTTCCAGGTTCAGGGATCCTCAGGCGGAGATGGTGGATACTTTAGCAGTTTCTTGTTTTTTTCAATCTGTTTACATTTTTCTTTGAAGGGTGATCTCCAAGATCATAATGGAACAGTCTCATGTGTTTCTGGTAGCACCAGCATGGCCTCACAGGTTTTGGTATGTGGATCTTTCTGGCTTAAAGGCTGTTTTTCCATCAGGATCTCAAATTGTTAAATTTGAAGGTATGGAATTTGAACGCTTAGTGTTTAGTCATAGAGGTGTCTCTGACTCGGTGGTTAACACTATGTTACAGGCTCGCAAATCTGTTTCAAGAAAGATTTATTATCGGGTTTGGAAAACCTATATTTCATGGTGTTCTTTTCATAAATTCTCTTGGCATTCTTTTAGAATTCCTAGAATTTTATAATTTATTCAGGATTGTTTGGATAAGGTTTTGTCTGCAAGTACTATGAAGGGACAAATCTCTGCTCTTTCTGTTTTATTTCATAGAAAGATTGCTAAGCTTCCTGATATTCACTGTTTTGTTCAGGCTTTGGTTTGTATCAAGCCTGTTATTACATTAATTTCTCCTCCTTGGAGTCTTAATTTGGTTTTAAGGATTTTTCAGGCTCTTCCTTTTGAGCCTATGCATTCTTTGGATATTAAACTACAGGTATACCTCACTTTACAGCGCTTCGCTAATACAGCGCTTTGTGGAGCTGAGGTTCAACCTCCAAGGATTTTATTTATTGCTGTTATCATTGTAAGATTGTGAGAAATGTGACTGGCACTATTTTGTTATGCTTAGCTCACTCTCTTTACAGCATTACAGTGCAATCTGAGTCTCAGTGCTATAGTCTGGCAAATTTTACTACAGTAATTGTCACTATTTTACAGGTACAGTATTTATTGAATCCTAATTGAATCCTGTGCAGTGCTAGTGTTAAACTAAACGTAGCACTATTGCACCCCTAATATAGGTTAGTTCAAACATGTTTTCAAGTTTTTAAACACGCTGGCAAGTGATAAGAAAGCTAAAACCGCCTTGTTTCACTTTAAGGCGGTTTTCACTTTACAGCGGGGCTCCGGTCCCTAACCCGCTGTATGAGCGGGGTATACCTGTACTTTCTTGGGAAGTGTTGTTTCTTTTGGCTATCTCATTTGCTAGAAGAGTTTGAGTTATCATCTCTCTCTTGTGAGCCTCCTTATCTGCTTTTCCATCAAGATAAAGCTGTTTTGCAGACTTAATTTAAATTTCTTCCTAACTTTATAAATTCTATTAAGATTAGTAGACAAATTGCTGTTCCTTCTTTGTGTCTTAATCCTAAGAATTCTCTGGAAACATCTTTACATTATTTGGATTTGAGAAAGACTTCTAGTCTATTTGTTGTTTTTTTCTGGTTCCAGGAAAGGTCGGAAAGCCTTTGCCATTCTTTGGCATCTTGGTTAAAGCTTTTTGATTCACAAAGCTTGTTTGGAGGCAGGGCAGTCTCAGCCTCAGAAAATTACAGCTCATTCTACTAGCTCAGTCATTTGTTCTTGGGCTTTTAAGAATGAAGCTTCGGTTGATCAGATTTGCAAAGCAGCAACTTGGTTTTCTTTGCATACATTTACTAAATTTTACCATTTTGATGTATTTGCTTCTTTTGAAGCAGTCTTTGGTAGAAAAGTTCTTCAGGCAGCTATCTCAGTTTGATTCTACTGCTTATGATTTAAGTTTGTTTGAAGTTTATAAGAAAAACTTAATTATTGTTTGGATTTAATTTCTCAGCGGAAATAGCTTTTGTTATTTTATCCTTCCCTCCTTAGTGACTCTTCTGTGGACTTCCACATCTTGGGTATTTTATCCCATACGTCACTATCTCATAGACTCTTGCCACTTACATGAAAGAAAACATAATTTATGTAAGAACTTACCTGATAAATTAATTTATTTCATAGTGGCAAGAGTCCATGAGACACACCCTTTTTTGTTGTGGTTATGATTTTTTTTGAATAACAGCACAATTTTTTTTCCAGTTCCTCTTTTTGCATGCTTTTTTACTCCTTTTTACACCTCACTACTTGGCTATTCGTTAAACTGAGGTACGAGTGAGGTGGGAGGTGTATTTATAGGCATTTTGAGGTTTGGGAAACTTTGCCCCCTCCTGGTAGGAATGTATATCCCATACGTCACTAGCTCATGGACTCTTGCCACTATGAAAGAAATTAATTTATCAGGTAAGTTCTTAGATAAATTATGTTTTGTTTTTTTGTCGATACATCCCCTTTATCTAAGTTCTCTTCTTAGGTTGTTTTTACTTTGGGACATGAACTTGTGTAAAGATGTGAGCAAGGGTTCAAATAAAGAAAAATATGTTTTGCACAAAGCCACGCCCACCTGGTCACAGGATTGGCTCTTTTTTATGGGCGTGGGTTTAAAACGTCGTTTTGCACAGTGTTAATTTAGCTTGAAAATGGGGCAGGAGCCCAAAACATTGCTAATGATTAAGCTTTAAGAAAGTTTCTTACTTTTTGTCTAAATATTCTGGAGTGCAACTTTTTTTTTTTTAATTTTCAATATTTTTATTGTGTGTTATATGAACAAAACATATCAAGAAAAAGATGGACAATACATCATCAAATGGCGACAGTAATACTTTGATCATACATTACATAGTTAACAATGAACAAGTTATAAGCTAGGCCTGATGGTAGTCTGGTTAGTCAGAATACGGGGTTGAGTACTTGATAAAGTGTGAACTTCATAAGTTAAATTATGAGTCTAGGTTCCTGTCCCCAATAGTGATTTAGACCATATCTGGTTATTAATAGGTCACAACCATAACATCGAACATTGTGTCGGAACATGACAATTAAATGCTTAGCATGCCTTAAATGTGTATATATATATATATATATATATATATATATATATATATATATAGAGTTAGAAATACATAAATTAAGCTGTTTTCAAAAGAGAGGGTGAGCCAGGCAGAGGTCAGATTTACTCTCTGACCAGGGGTTTCACTTCGGGCCCTTATATTTTTGAGCCCAGTTGAGGACCTCCAGGCGTAAGGAGAGGAACGCTTTAAGAGGTAGTTGTTTAAACGAAGTAAGTGGAAGAGAGACAGATGTAGAAGTGGGGGGCTGGATATTTAAGGCGGGTCGGGTCTAGGGGAGTGAACCTGGTCTGTTCTTAAATCTTTCTGGCCCCCCATGCATGAACCAAATTTCCTTTGTTGAGGTTCTGGTAGATACCATTTTCCATTTTGGCAAATGGGTTAACTGTGTCAATTACATAGGACAAAATGGGGGGGGGGGGAGGGTCGGCTCTCCTCCAGTTCCTTACTAAGTATGTTGTCATTGCTGCAAATATAAAGATCAGCAGTCTTGATATGCTCTTTGGCATTTTAGAGGGGAAGAGGTTAAACAGAGCTGTCTCTAGTTTTATGGCTATGTTGCCTCCCAGCTTCTCACAAAGTAGGAACACCTGTTTCCAGGTAGGGGATATTTTCGGGCAGGTCCACCAAATATGGAGGTCTGAGCCTATCTCACCGCACTGCCTAGTCGTAGGGGCTTGTAATGCCAGCATAAGAGTATGCAAGTTCATTTTTTACTTTGGATATACTCTAGGTCTGAGGAGGACCCGTCAAGTTGGCCACCAGTGAACAAAAAACTTTGTGACTTAATTTCGCAATGATCTGACCAGCATCTTAAATGAAAATTTTCACAGGATTTTAAGGATGTGCAACCTGTAAAGATCTTTTTTGCCTACTTGCAGACTCAGCTCCAGAACAAATGAAATGGGGGGGGCATTTTTTTTCACGAGGGGGCACGCATTTTTTACAAAGCATGTATAAGAGATGTGAAGATATATTAGCATCAGGAAACCACACGCTGTACAAGGTCATGGGTGACCCGCTATGCCAGTCACAGTTTCAGAGCGAATGCTGCTCGCCTGCCCGGTGGGTATGTAATGCGGGCATAGAGCAGGGTCAAAGCTCGGTTAACACTGTATAATAGGGTCAATAGAAAAGCTCGGGACTTTCTGTGATACAGCAACCGGTGTGTGCCTCTGAGGGCCACAATGTTTATGTAAAGTGGAAGCATTCCCTTAGTGTGCTGCTGCTGTCGGGTGAGAAGGGCTCCTTCCCCTACTGCTTGTTTTGCTGGCCCAGTGCAGGCATTGGACTGTAACTTGAGCACGACAAGCATATGGGCTGGACAAGAGGTTGGCATTGTATAAGGAACCACCCACTGTGTGTGACTGGTATAGATAGATAAGCTATGCTGGGAACACCTACTGTGTGTGACTGGTATAGATAGACAAGCTATGCTGGGAACACCCACTGTGTGTGACTGGTATAGATAGACAAGCTATGCTGGGAACACCCACTGTGTGTGACTGGTATAGATAGACAAGCTATGCTGGGAACACCTACTGCGTGTGACTGGTATAGATAGATAAGCTATGCTGGGAACACCTACTGCGTGTGACTGGTATAGATAGATAAGCTATGCTGGGAACACCCACTGTGTGTGACTGGTATAGATAGACAAGCTATGCTGGGAACACCTACTGCGTGTGACTGGTATAGATAGACAAGCTATGCTGGGAACACCTACTGCGTGTGACTGGTATAGATAGACAAGCTATGCTGGGAACACCTACTGTGTGTGACTGGTATAGATAGACAAGCTATGCTGGGAACACCTACTGCGTGTGACTGGTATAGATAGACAAGCTATGCTGGGAACACCTACTGCGTGTGACTGGTATAGATAGATAAGCTATGCTGGGAACACCCACTGTGTGTGACTGGTATAGATAGACAAGCTATGCTGGGAACACCTACTGCGTGTGACTGGTATAGATAGACAAGCTATGCTGGGAACACCTACTGCGTGTGACTGGTATAGATAGACAAGCTATGCTGGGAACACCTACTGTGTGTGACTGGTATAGATAGACAAGCTATGCTGGGAACACCTACTGCGTGTGACTGGTATAGATAGATAAGCTATGCTGGGAACACCTACTGTGTGTGACTGGTATAGATAGACAAGCTATGCTGGGAACACCTACTGCGTGTGACTGGTATAGATAGATAAGCTATGCTGGGAACACCTACTGCGTGTGACTAGTATAGATAGATAAGCTATGCTGGGAACACCTATTGCTTGTGCCTGCTATATACACACTATGCTTGGAACACCTATTGTTTGTGACTGCTATATACACACTATGCTGGGAACACCTATTGCTTGTGCCTGCTATATACACACTATGCTTGGAACACCTATTGCTTGTGACTGCTATATACACACTATGCTGGGAACACCTATTGCTTGTGCCTGCTATATACACACTATGCTTGGAACACCTATTGCTTGTGACTGCTATATACACACTATGCTGGGAACACCTATTGCTTGTGCCTGCTATATACACACTATGCTGGGAACACCTATTGCTTGTGCCTGCTATATACACACTATGCTTGGAACACCTACTGCGTGTGACTGCTATATACACACTATGCTGGGAACACCTATTGCTTGTGCCTGCTATATACACACTATGCTTGGAACACCTATTGCTTGTGCCTGCTATATACACACTATGCTGGGAACACCTATTGCTTGTGTCTGCTATATACACACTATGCTGGGAACACCTATTGCTTGTGTCTGCTATATACAGACTATGCTTGGAACACCTATTGCTTGTGCCTGCTATATACACACTATGCTGGGAACACCTATTGCTTGTGCCTGCTATATACACACTATGCCTGGAACACCTATTGCTTGTGACTGCTATATACACACTATGCCTGGAACACCTACTGCGTGTGACTGCTATATACACACTATAATGGGAACACCTACTGCATGTGACTGCTATATACACACTATAATGGGAACACCTACTGCATGTGACTGCTATATACACACTATAATGGTAACACCTACTGCGTGTGACTGCTATATACACACTATAATGGTAACACCTATTGCTTGTGACTGCTATATACACACTATAATGGTAACACCTACTGTGTGTGACTGCTATATACACACTATAATGGGAACACCTACTGCGTGTGACTGCTATATACACACTATAATGGGAACACCTACTGCGTGTGACTGCTATATACACACTATAATGGGAACACCTACTGCGTGTGACTGCTATATACACACTATAATGGGAACACTTACTGCGTGTGACTGCTATATACACACTATGATGGGAACACCTACTGCATGTGACTGCTATATACACACTATAATGGGAACACCTTCTGCATGTGACTGCTATATACACACTATAATGGGAACACCTACTGCGTGTGACTGCTATATACACACTATAATGGGAACACCTACTGCGTGTGACTGCTATATACACACTATAATGGGAAAACCTACTGCGTGTGACTGCTATATACACACTATAATGGGAACACCTACTGCGTGTGACTGCTATATACACACTATAATGGGAACACCTACTGTGTGTGACTGCTATATACACACTATAATGGGAACACCTACTGCGTGTGACTGCTATATACACACTATAATGGTAACACCTACTGCGTGTGACTACTATATACACACTATAATGGTAACACCTACTGCGTGTGACTGCTATATACACACTATAATGGGAACACCTACTGCCATTACACAAAATTGCCTTTCTGCTATTAGTCTATTCGATAGCCGAAGTTTGGAGGAGAATCTTTTACCGCGTACTTGTAAGTACTGAAGAGCGGTAATAGAACCAGGATTAGAGGTCTCCCTACACCTCGTAATAGACTTGCGCAAGTCTGAATCACCTGGAGGTTCCGGAAACCAGGTGACGTAGGAGTCTTGGAAGCCGCCGGTGTGTGGTCGATTGTTTGTAGCAGAGCGGCTGAGATACAAGTGGAGTAACGGTAAGAAGGCGGACAGCCTTAGAATACACAGGATAACAACGGAGACTTCTGTAAAGTATTAAAGTCTTACAGACTAACCCCCTTGCAAATTAGATACAGCGCCGGTGAAAAAAGACCGACGGCTGTTGTCATTTGGGACAATCAGTTATAAAAGAGACTAAGACCTGGCACTTTACCTTGCTGTAGCGGATTTGTCAGAAATTGAACTGTGCATGAATTTTTATCATAAACTTTTTATCAGGAAGAGACATTATTATCTTTTAGTCCTTTCTAGAAATATATTGCACCTTCTGGTTTCGATACGAATTCAAGCTTGCATTTATTAATTGATTTTATATAATCATTTAGACTGTTATTGTTTTAGGGAGTGTGTGAATGGTTGAAAGAGCAACTATAGTTGGGAATGAATGTTTACTGTTTTAGATTTTGATTGTTATTTTGGAATTGTGCATCAAATAAACATTTTTATATACTAGATCTGTTTATTAATTAAATATCTTAAATATTTTAATATATTTAAAGACCATAGTAGATTTGATTTGATTTTATTCCCTACTGTTTGATCTATTCTCTATAAAGGTAATTATATTTATTGCATATCTACTGAATCTCCTGCTTTAAGCGCCCACTGTTTATAATATATTTATACACACTATAATGGGAACACCTACTGCGTATGACTGCTATATACACACTATAATGGGAACACTTACTGCGTGTGACTGCTATATACACACTATAATGGGAACACTTACTGCGTGTGACTGCTATATACACACTATAATGGTAACACCTACAGCGTGTGACTGCTATATACACACTATAATGGGAACACCTACAGCGTGTGACTGCTATATACACACTATAATGGGAACACTTACTGCGTGTGACTGCTATATACACACTATAATGGTAACACCTACTGCGTGTGACTGCTATATACACACTATGATGGGAACACCTACTGCATGTGACTGCTATATACACACTATAATGGGAACACCTACTGCATGTGACTGCTATATACACACTATAATGGGAACACCTACTGCATGTGACTGCTATATACACACTATAATGGGAACACCTACTGCGTGTGACTGCTATATACACACTATAATGGGAACACCTACTGCGTGTGACTGCTATATACACACTATAATGGGAACACCTACTGTGTGTGACTGCTATATACACACTATAATGGGAACACCTACTGCGTGTGACTGCTATATACACACTATAATGGGATCACCCACACCATGATTGATATGTACATAATTTGCTGAGTGGTTGCTGGTATCATTTGTGAACTGTTCCCATTGAGTGACTGCTTTACAAAGTTTTTTGAGAACGTTTACAGTTCGGGGCTGGTGTCATAGCTACCCTAGGTGAAGGCGCATTGCGTGTAAGAGATTTATTCTATACAATCTCCCTGTAAGAGTCTGGTGTCCACACATTGTTGCAGGGAACAGTTTCTGTGTGTTGCTTGTAAAAGGTCAGCATCATTCCACTGAGAAAGTGATACACACACAATATGCTGTCTGAATACCCACTTGGTGTGACTGGTATCATAACTAGGGTTACCACCTTTCCAGAATTATGACACACTTATTTATACAATAATAAATTTATTTTTTTGAGGGGGCACAGCATTCCATTTGGGCGGGCATTGCCCGTCAATGCCCCCCCCCCCCCCCGGAGCCGACCCTGCCTACTTGTATGTTAGCTGCAGTATCTCTGCGGATGTATAAGCTTTTGCCTATCTGCATAACACAAGAGCCTTATTGTCTGTAAGTGATTAGATGAGGGGTAAGTGACTTTGTAAATGGCCACTGAAGCATTTTCCAGTAAAAATAGAATATTCTAAACAGACTTTGTTTTGTCTGTCTTCCCTTTTCCACTGACTCAGTTTTTTTTTTGTAATTGGCTTTCCCAGCTCTTAAATTTGTTTAGAAAATCATTTTATTATTTCTTGCAGTTCAATTACATCTGTAGTTTGTCTCGTTCAAACATTTTGCTACAATTGACTAAAACGTTAGTTATCCAGAGCCTTTGTTTGCACAGATCGCTGTATAAATAATCATGCAAGTGCTCGTGTGTGTCTTTAGGGTTATAGAGCAACATTGGGAATATGATGCATTTGTCATGTTTCTGTTTGATTGCTTTGACATTTGTCTTGAAGATTAGGGGTTTATATTGTGTCCTAAATCTTAAGGCAGCCCTGTGCACCTGGTTTTATTTAGAGACACTGTGCTGGGGATATGTATAGTGCATGTTTGCTCCTTTACAAGATACTGCAATAAAGGGACTGTAGCATACTTTTTTATACATACATAAGAATATATTTAAGCATTTAAAGGGACACTCAAGTCAAAATTAAACTTTCATGATTCAGGTAGAGCATGCAATTTTAAACAACCTTCCAATTTACTTCCATTAACAAAATGTGCAGTCTTTTTATATTTACACATTTTGAGTCACCAGCTCCTACTGAGCATGTGCAAGGATTCACAGAATGTATGTATATGCATTTGTGATTGGCTGATGGCTGTCACATGAGACAAGGGGAGTGGAAATAGACACATAACCTTTAAGCACTCAAGTCCTTTATATAACTGTCTAGGGCAGCAGTATTTGTGGAGGGGGCAGCAAATGATTGTTAGTTCTATAGCATGTTGCCTTCCCACACATATGCTCTCCAAATTTTGTATTAATTGATTTTATTAATGAGTCCATAGGTTGTCTAGTGGGGGTGCATGACCCCAATATCTACCCCTGGCTGTGAAAACATATAGGGTACAAATATCAGCTGTGTATGGCACCATTGGTCTCACAGATCCATATATAATCACAGTGCAAATTATTTCTATCTGTATACACAAAATAAGTATCTACATTTATTTTATTGTCTACATACTTCAAATATTATTTTTCATAAAAAATATAAATGACAATTTACAAGCTTTGTGCTGGGCTTCACACACACACATACATACATATATATATATATATATATATATATATATATATATATATATATATATATATATATACTTTAACCTGATTTACACATTTTCCACTGAGCAGTGGCATCTCCAGAAAATAGTTACAAAGGAGCATTTGTCAAACCTAGGGCCGTGACAGAGGGGGTTGGCTGGAAAGTGAGAGGGTGGGGCAGTCACTGAGGGGGTTGACTGGAAAGTCAGAGGGTGGGACAGTGACTGAGGGGTTGACTGGACAGTCAATCAGTGGGTGGGGGTGTGACAGTGGGTGGGGCCCTGTGGTCTGAGGGTGGAACCAAGGCTGTCTGTGGGCAGGGTCTGGGCATGCTGCGAGTTAGGCCAGCAAGGAGTGGGTGAGCCTGGGTAGAGTGAGGTGGGAAAACGAGGGTCAACCACAGGTGGGGGACACATGGTGTAATGCTCGTGGGATATTTCCCTATCAGACCAAACTTGGCCAGTAGTTTTCTTATACCAGCGTCAAGTGGAAAGATAAGAAAATATCCCAGAACAAAGTGAGAGGTATGAAATGAGGTAAACAATACTCACGGGAGACAGGGCAGTCCTTCACGGCAAAAAGGGTAAGGCAAAGTATGGCAGCAGGTAGGCAGTCCAAGGAATCAGCAGTACAGGTTAAACAGCAGAGTGGTCAGACAGGCAAGGTTCATTAACAACAAGGCAATCCAGCAGCTCAGGGGTTAAACAGCAGAGTGGTCAGACAGGCATGGTTCAGCAACAATAAGACAATCCAGCAGTTCAGGGGTTAAAGAGCAGAGTGGTCAGACAGGCAAAGTTCAGCAACAATAAGGCAATCAAATATCAGCAGAAAATAGCACCTAGGAGCACACAAAGTAAGTCCTATACTTGGGCAGTGTATGTAAGTTATGCAGGTACTTACATAGGCGCCAAGGAGGACTCGGAGGACCCAACCGGCATGAGAGGGGAATTGACGTGCGGCGATGACGGCGCTTCCCTGGCAACAGCCATAGCAACGGAGCGGCGCAACGTGTGAAAAGAGGTGCGGTGTGACACATGAGGGGCCAGGTTAATCTTTTCAGTCTGATACTATTTTACAGAGTTGACATTTTTTGGTGACTTGTTGTTCTTTAGTGGACAATCGTAACACCATTTTATTATAAAGGGAAGATTGTTGTTCAACCCCAAGTTCAAGTTGAGACTATGAAGCTCATCATTATACCCCAGGTGCTAGTCATGGGGGAATCAGGAAGACACTGGACTTGATTTCCAGAATGCTTTGATGGCCTTAACTGTCAGAGGATGTAGATAAGTTTGTACGGTCTTGTGACCCCGGCTGGTCCTTTGTCGATTCCTGAGAGTCCTTGGTCCTGTGTGTCGATGGACCTTATTGTGGATCATCCCCTTTCAAATGGCCATGACACTATCCTAATGACTTAATCACCAGTCTAAGGCTAATTTTATTCTTGCTGCAGGGTTTACCTCTGTAAGTATAACTGCTGTCTTGTTTTTGCAGAAGTTCTTCGGTTGCATGGGTTACTATGAGATGTCCTATCAGATAGGGGTTCTCAGTTTACTTCTCAGTTTTGGAAACACTTCTGCTCCTGCTTAAGTATATTTCATTGTTTATAAATGAACCCCTAAAAATAGAGGAAGGGAGAGAAGGGACTAGACTCTTATGCGGGGTTCCTCTTGGGGTAAACCTATGTATCCTCAAAGGGGCAGTGCCTAATACCGTAACATGAGTATAATAAAAAATGAGTAGATAGGGATAGAGGTATTATTGGGCACACTTGGGATAAGAACCTAGAAAACTTGTATAATTGAGCTGGAGGACGAATCACAAATGATCCTATTGCATGTTTATCTCTCTATTTAATAGATATGGGTTTCTTTCCCAAGGGTAAAAGGAGAAGCCAGTTGTTAAATTTAAGCATTTTAGTGTGTTCTTCTTCAAGCGCACAGTCTGAACACATTTTTTGTTTCCTTGTATAGTTAAAGGGACACTGAACACACATTTTTCCTTTCGTGATTCAGATAGAGCATGCAATTTTAAGCAACTTTCTAATTTACCCCTATTATCAATTTTTATTCGTTCTCTTGCTTTTTTTTATTTGAAAAAGAAGGCATCTAAGCTATTTTCTTGGTTCAGTACCATGGAAAGCACTTGTTTATTGGTGACTGAATTTATCCACCAATCCGCAAGAACAACCCAGGTTGTTCACCAAAAATGGGCCGGCATCTAAACTTACATTCTTGCATTTCAAATAAAGATACCAAGAGAATGAAGACAATTTGATAATAGGAGTAAATTAGAAAGTTGCTTAAAATTGCATGCTCTATCTGAATCACGAAAGAAAAAAATTGGGTTCAGTGTCCCTTTAAGATGGTCCTATGCCATCCACTATATACTTATACGTATTCACACTAGCCCTACCTAATTTAATTGGTTTCTGATGTATGGTCATATAATGACATTTAGTTAGGTTCACTAGACCGACTCAGACCCTAAGAGGCCTATTTATCAAGCCGTCAACTGTGCAGCATTCAACAGCACCAATACGCTCGCCTAACATCGCTGCCGCTGACCTGAATACGCTCTCCATATTTAACAAAAAAGCTGTCAATAAGCCGCGCACCAAGTACGGGGCGATGAGCAACGGATTGTTGTTAACTAACGGTCATCGATCTCGCTGCTCTTCGGCTTTTTCCCAGCTTTATTTGTATACTGTCACTAAGCACCGCCACTATACTAAACTGTTTAACCCCTATCCCTCCGCTCCCGGAACCCACCGCCACCTACATTATGCTATTAACCCCTACTCTGCTGCCCCCTACACCGCTGCCACCTACATTATGTTATTAACCCCTATCCCGCCGCTCCCGGAGCCCACCGAAACTAAATAAAGTTGTTAACCCCTAAACCACCAGCCCCCCATATCGCCATAAACTAAATTAACCTATTAACCCCTAAACCTAACAACCCGCTAACTTTATATTAAATATTAACTCATCCCCATCTTATAATAAATTTAAACTTACTTTTAAAATGACATTAAACTATAATAAATTAATAATTAACCTACCCTAACTTTTATACTAAAATTACATTAAACTACAAATTAAATTAACTATATTATATATTTAAACACCTAAACCTACTCAAATTATTAAAATCTACACTAAAGGGGGGCGGAGCCAACTTCCAAGGGAGCCAGACGTGCATGAATGGAGCTCCTGGCTCTAATATGACTGAAATCTCATTTATCTACCCTTGGGATCAAATTCTTTTGCACCATAAGGAAATCTCTTGATCTTTAATAATCCTACAAGACCTTGCAAGTGTCCAGGAGGATATCCCTGGCTGTCAGAAGCTCTATAAAAATATGGCAAGGATGGAGGCCCTGAACTGCTGGGCAGAGGAAGTGGCGCGGCTCCTATATGCACACTTTGCCAGAATGGAAGCAACACTCCTTGAGTATTGCACTGCAACTATCGTTCCTGAGAATGTTACCCTCAGCCTGTCTAATGCTAACACAGTTTCAGACCAGAGTATTGCCGATGGTAAACAGGCTCATGGGTCCTTGTGTCGCCTGCCCGACTCACTCCAGTATGGCGAGCCGCTCAGCCACCATTCCAGGGATCAAGCTGCTCGAGAGACTCACATATTACCGGGGGCGACGGAAGGTGATCATTTGACTATACACCTTGACCCTGGGCTGCCCGGTGAGAAGCGAGACTTTAGAAACATTCAGCCCTCACTCCTAAATTTACCTGCAGCGGCAGGGCTTGTGACATCTGCAGACCGCAACCTTGTTTGTGGGGCTTTCCGCTGGCTCCGGGGTACAGAGGTAGGAACGATCGAGTCTAAGCAGGACACTGAGAGTTGGTGTGCATCACAGGGCTGCATGTTACCGATGCAGTGTGTTCCCAGTGTCCTAAGAAAAGGCATAGGCTAATCTAGAGCTCCCTATGAACCTGCTTGTAGCCCCTGCTCTACAACGCATCTGGAATCTATCTCCAGTCTGAACATTTACTCTCATACTGTTTAGTGGGACTGCTTACTGTGGCAATACATATATCAAGTTAAAATGATAGAACTTTGCACAGCTACCTTGGGCCAGATTTACTCATCGATTTTGCTATACTTCAGCCTCATGTGTAGGGCTCCTTTATTGGGGTTTGTGGCCTATTGGTATCTCATTTGTAAAACCACACTGATGGACCTTTTTTTTTTATATGGCATGTTCCTCCTCCTGACATGTACACGGTGGACATATACCCATGTTTTCAACATGAGCCGTGCTGTCGGCGGCCGAGACAGCATGGCTTAATGCTCTGAGGTCTTAAATAATATGTTTGCTGTATATGTTATAGAGTATAGGAAGTAAGACTAGTCCCTCCTCTACTTTGTTATCTCATTATGTGTTTTCTAGTCTTATCCATACGATAGGTGCATCCTGTTTTTAGTTATAAGTATTTCCTACTTCCATCATATTTAATAGCTTCGCCCCATCATTGCATTGTTGTGATGTTTCCCTATTGTTGACAGTTAGTTTATACAGAGTGTGTCATCTGCTCCCAAACCACTCCAAGTTATAAGGCCTCCTATCATTTATAAACAGCCTTTTAAATATAAGTATGTTTTATGTTACAGCAGTTCTAGCTCAACCCACATAGCTCACTCTTTGCCTATGCCTACAGCTCTCCTCTTTACGGTGACGCTTATTGCCTGGATTAACCGTACTCTATGTGTTACTCATATAGTATATCCTAAGGCAAATTGTAGTGCTCCTTATATATTGGCTAAATAATCCTAGCTGGCATATTTATTACTGTAAGAGGGCACAACCCACTTGCTAACAATTTTGGACACTTAGCTTATAAGTATTCTGTCAAGCGCTAAGATGTAATAACATGAGGTACAGCGAGAGTTTCCAGATTAATGCAGTGTTTCTTGTGCAGGCAGGCCCTGCCTTAGTATTCTTGCCACATACTCTTCTTATGCACTGTATTTTGCCAATTCTGTAGATATAAAACCTATGGCTTCTTTGACTTAGGTACCCCTTTAATCTGACGTACCCTTAATATATTAATATCCTACTATCTTATCATGACCACCCCCCCCCCCCACCCTTTAATATGCCTCCTAGTTTAGGAGGACTCCCTAGACGGTTTCTCTACCTAATACCGTAAACTTATACTATTTTCCTATTTGCAGCCTTTCATTTTACCGCAGAGATGACTTCTTTTTTCTCCCATTTAGGACAGCAAAAATGATTGGCCTTCTTTACATATGGAGTTACAGATTAAAAGTAAAAAAAAAGAGGTTTTTCAATGAGGGCCCTTAAGTGGCCCCCTCCAATTCATGATTACCTACTTTACATTTTGGTTATGGTGACTTACTGTGGCCTGAAGGTGGTCGCTTATATTTCATAGTAGGTGTTCAGTTAACATGGCATTCATTGTATATCATGGGAAAGTAGTCTGTCATTTTATTATTCTGTTTATTCTTTTGACATATGTTAGCAGTCTACTCTGTATAATCTTTGTTTCTTATGCTGTGTATTGGCAATTACTAACTGTTTGTTTTGACAACAAAACCTCAATAAAAATATTTAAACAAAAAAATAAATCTACACTAAAAAATTACTAAGTTACAAAAAAATAACAACTAAGTTACAAAAAATAACAAACACTAAGTTACACAAAAAAATAAACACTAAGCTACAAAAAAAAAAGAAATTATCAAAGATTTAAACTAATTACACCTCATCTAAGGGCCCTATGAAAATAAAAAAAGCCCCAAAGTAATCTGCTCTTTTACCTGTAAATAAAAAATACAAATACCCCCCCCAACAGTAAAACCCACCACCCATACAACCAACCCCCCTAATAAAAAAAAACCTAAGCTCCCCATTGCCCCGAAAAGGGCATTTGGGTGGGCATTGCCCTTAAAAGGGCATTTAGCTCTATTGCTGCCCAAAACCCTAATCTAAAACTAAAACCCACCCAATACACCCTTAAAAAATCCTAACACAAACCCCAGAAGATTCACTTACAGTTTTGAAGATCCGACATCCATCCTCCAAGCAGTGTTAATTTCGTCGACTAAAACTTGACTAAAATGAGCATAAAACTAAATAAATTCTGATGACTAAAATACGACTAAAACTAAAATGGCATTTTAGTCAAAAGACTATGACTAAAACTAAATCAAAATGGCATTTTAGTCAAAAGACTATGACTAAAACTAAATCAAAATTTGCTGTCAAAATTAACAGTTTCTAAATCTGTGTCTGTACTGGATGTTTAAACCTTAATTCAATAAATAATAACAGGTGTTATGTTTACTCCTAGAGTATATAATGAGTTTGGAAATTATAGAGAAATGCTTAAATAATACATTACACTTTAACTAAACCCCTTAGATTTTAGTCAACTAAAATCTACTGGAGATTTAGTCGACTAATATAAACTGAAGATTTAGTCGACTAAAACTAGACTAAAGCTAAAACAATTCAGATGACTAAAATACGACTAAAACTAAAATGGCATTTTAGTCAAAAGACTAAAACTAAGACTAAATTGAAATTTGCCGTCAAAATTAACACTGCCTCCAAGAAGCCGGGAGAAGTCTTCATCCAAGCGGCCGAAGTCTTCCTCCAAGCCCGCAGAAGTCTTCACCCAGACGGCATCTTCTATCTTCATCTATCCGGCGCGGAGCGGCTCCATCTTCAAGACATCCGACGCTGAGCATCTTCTTCAATCAACGTCTTCTTCGGAATGAAGGTTCCGTTAAATGACATCATCCAAGATGGCGTCCCTTAGATTCCGATTGGCTGATAGAATTTTATCAGCCAATCGGAATTTAGGTTGAAAAAATCCTATTGGCTGTTGCAATCAGCCAATATGATTGAGGTCGCATTCTATTGGCTGTTCCAATCAGCCAATAGAATTCCAGCTCAATCCTATTGGCTGATTGCAACAGCCAATAGGATTTTTTCAACCTTAATTCCGATTGGCTGATAGAATTCTATCAGCCAATTGGAATCTAAAGGACGCCATCTTGGATGATGTAATTTAAAGAAACCTTCATTCCGAAGAAGCCGTCGATTGAAAATGATGCTCTTCGTCGGATGTATTGAAGATGGAGCCGCTCCGCGCTGGTTGGATGAAGATAGAAGATGCCGTCTGGGTGAAGACTTCTGCTGGCTTGGAGGAAGACTTCGGCCTCTTGGATGAAGACTTCTGCCGGCTTCTTGGAGGATGGATGTCGGATCTTCAAAACTGTAAGTGAATCTTCTGGGGTTAGTGTTAGGATTTTTTAAGGGTGTATTGGGTGGGTTTTATTTTTAGGTTAGGGCTTTGGGCAGCAATAGAGCTAAATGCCCTTTTAAGGGCAATGCCCATCCAAATGCCCTTTTGAGGGCAATGGGGAGCTTAGGTTTGTTTAGTTAGGTTTTTATTTGCGGGGGTTGGTTGTGTGGGTGGTGGGTTTTACTGTTGGGGGGTGTTTGTATTTTTTATTTACAGGTAAAAGAGCTTATTTCTTTGGGGCAATGCCCCGCAAAAGGCCCTTTTAAGGGCTATTTGTAGTTTATTTTAGGTTAGGGTTTTTTTATTTTAGGGGGGCTTTTTTATTTTCATAGGGCCCTTAGATTAGTTGTAATTAGTTTAAATCTTTGATAATTTCTTTTTTATTTTTTGTAACTTAGTGTTTATTTTTTTGTGTACCTTAGTGTTTGTTATTTTTTGTGATTTAGTAATTTTGTAGTGTAGATTTTAATTGAGTAGGGTTAGGTGTTTACCAGGATAAGATGTATCCTCTCACTCAAAGGGATTGTAAACCAGCAAACAATGAATAGCAAGTGTTCCAGAAGTATAAAAATGTTTTTATACTTCTGGAACACTTGCTATTCATTGTTTGCTGGTTTACAATCCCTTTGAGTGAGAGGATACATCTTATCCTGGTAATCCTGACGAATGGTGGTATTACCTTCATCTACATCCAGTGAGCCTCTGGTTAAGTCTGGTGGGTGACCATATTGATCCCACTCTGCCTCTATAGCATCAAAGGAGATGCTACAACTATTGTGAGTCCCATCTTATCTCAATATCTTGCAATTTCTGCTTAGACAATACTAGGCCATATAGGCACCTTGTCTTTTTTGTCATTTGATACAGACAACACACTATTACCGGAGTTTGGTCCCCTGGGTGACTGCTAGAGATCCCAGACTGCCTCTATAGCATCAACTGAGGTGCTTTAATAAATGTGAGTTCAATCCACGTACATCTCAATATATATTTTTGTCCAAACAATATTGGGCCATGTGGCGCATCTGTCTTCTGCTATCTTTGTAGATTGCTGCTTTGGATCCCGGCCTGGATCTCTACAGATAGCTGCCTGATCTTCACTTCAGAGACTTTCAGTACATATTACTAGAGACTATTCACTTTCACACCACTGTTTCAATCACGTTTTACTATATGCTTAGGAATTGACACCTGTGCAATAATATTTTTATATCTTTCTCTTAGGAGGTTGTGCGATAAATCTTTGTTTATTCAGGTTATGTCACCTGAATACTATTAATATTGTATACTACTCCATCTTTATCTTTCTCTTAGGAGGTTGCAGTTTATTTATGTAATTATCATACCTGGTGTCTAGCACATCGAGCAACATATATCTATTTACACTTTTATATTTATTTTTGCTATATATTTTTATCTCTCTCCATTTTTTAGGTGAATTTTATATATATCTTTATCTGGCCTATACCAAAGGGTTAGAGGACTGAGTAAAGTCACCTCTTATATAGCTTAATTTACACTAGGGCGCCCCCTACATTTTGTATAGTATAATAGTTAGGGTAGATTAAATTATTTATTAGTTTAATATAATTTAATTTAAATCTATAGACTGAGCTCTCCGGAGCAGGGCCCTCTTCCTCCTGTACTAGATTTGTTTAGTTTTGTTATGTTTTGTATTTTATCACAAATCTTTGTCATTGTATACCCCTATCATTTTACCCAGCGCTGCGGAATTTGGCGGCGCTATACAAATAAATGATAATAATAATAAAGGTAAGTTTAAATTTATTATAAGATAGGGATAAGTTAATATTTAATATAAAGTTAGCGGGTTGTTAGGTTTAGGGGTTAATAGTTTAGTTTATGGCGATGTGGGGGGCTGGCGGTTTAGGGGTTAATAGGTTTAGTAAGTGCTAGTGATGTGGGAGTCCAGGGGTTTAGGGGTTAATACATTTATTTAGTTGCGGTGGGGTCTGGGAGCGGCGGGATAGGGGTTAAAATCTTTATGTAGGTGGCAGCGGTGTAGGAGGCGGCAGATTAGGGGTGTTTAGACTCAGGGTACATGTTAGGGTGTTAGGTGTAAACTTAAATTTTATTCTCCCATAGGAATAAATGGGATATCGGGCAGCAGAGAACATGAGCTTTCGCTGTTTTCAGACTCCCATTGATTCCTATGGCATCCGCAGCCTCCAGGGCTGCGGATTGAAAACCAGGTACGCTGGGCCGGAATAGTGGCGAGCGTACCTGGTAGTTATTTGATAACTTGCAAAAGTAGTCAGTGCCGAATTTGCATTCAGAACATCTGTAGTGACGTAAGCATCAATCTATGTCGGACTGAAACCGGCGGATCGTATGTTACGTCACAAAATTCTACTTTTGCCGGTCTGTAGGCTTTGATAAATAAGAAGAATCAAGCTCGCCACAATTACGCTGCGGAATTCCAGCGTATTTGCGGTTGACGGCTTGATAAATAGGCCCCTAAGTCTCAATTTATTTGACACAATATACCTGGTAAGGATACAGTTTATTATGCGGTCCTAGACTGATAGGATTTACGCAAAAAATATGCTTAAATGATGTAATAAGATATTATAGAGACGTCGATTGCAGTGTCCTGAGATTAGCTGGTAAGTCTCACATTTGTCCAAATTTATAGCGTTCTAATATATTTTGCGAGGGTATTTTGGTGTTTTTACTATTAAGAAATATTTTACACTTGTGCTAACACATTTTAACTGTGTTATATCAATAAAGTTATTTTATGTTCACTCGTTCTCCAGCTCAATTATACAAGTTTTCTAGGTTCTTACCCCAAGTGTGCCCAATAATACCTCTATCCCTATCTCCTCATTTTTATTATATCGTTCATTGTTTGTCATCTGGTTATCATCCTCAGACTAACGACCAGACATAGCGAACTAACCAAAACGTTTGAGCAATATCTGAGATGGTTTTGTTTGCATATAATAACCATCATCATCATCAGTACATTAAGAAGTCTTCATTTTTCACAAATTATGGTTTCAATTGTGTGGTTCTTCCAGATGTTTCTACTGCCTCACCTGTATAAATCACTAGTCAGTAAGACAGTAAATTATGGTTTTTATTTTTAGAATACTTTTCAGATTATTTTTCTGGTTATATCAGCCCATTACTGATTTGGGTATACTGTTTATCATTAGATATGCATGCATAGATAACTGAAATGAATGAAATCATTGGGAGGTGAACTATCTCCAGCTTAATAGGTTATTCATTCATATTTGATCAACTTTTCAGCTGTACTTTATTGGAATGAGAAGAATAATGATTACCTTAATAATAACAATTTAAATTTAGTTTTATTTAACTAATTAAAAATAACCATTACCTTAAAATATGAATTAAAATAGTTTTATTTAACTAAAACAATAACATTATATTTATTTTTTAAGCTTACCCCCCCCCCTCCTCCTCACAATTAGGTCCTTGTACAGATCTATTTACAGATTGCAAACAATCTCTATTCAGTGAGCTTCTTTAAACTTAGTATGGATTTATTCTGTGTACACAGATATGCAGGGGAGCAGTGGCATTAAAGGGACATTAAAGTCAAAATTTAACTTTAATGATTCAGAAAGAACATGCCATTTTTAATATTTTTTTTAAATTTGCTTCTCTTTATCTAATTTGCTTTGTTCTCTTGGCATCCATTGATGAAATGCACACATAGGTAGACTCAGAAGCAATGCACTACTGTGAGCTAACTGTGTCACTGTCTCAACAAATGTGTTTAGCTAGCTCCCAGTAGAGCATTGCTCTCCTTCAACAAAGGATACCAAGAGAATTAAGCAAATGTAATAATAGAAGTAAATCTGAAAATTGGGTGCTCTATCTGAAACCCTAAAGTTTTCTTTTATGAGTCTGTCCCTTTAAGGTCTATTCCTCTACTCTGTATGCTTATTATATAACATTCTTTGCTGTGAAGAAGGGGCAGGTTATTTCTGCAGACACAAATTCACAGTTATGAGAACTACAAAACCAAAGATTTATTTTTTGAAAATCATTGAGCTCTGCTGCTCCCTTGTGTTCCTGTGGTGACCTGGTGTGTCTGTCTGCACTTAATTTGAAGTTGCCTTGGGCCCTCCAAGAAACTGGAACCACTCTTTGTTGGTCCTTTTATGATCATTAAGATTGTGTCTTACGGCATCGATCTTCCTGGTAACTACTGGATTTACCCATCTTCTAGGTATCTCAGCTAAAGAAATATCAATTATACCTCTCCTCAGCTTCTTCTTCTCCTCCTGTTGTAGTAGTAGGTGCTGATGTAGCCTCCAATCAGCAGCTAGTTCACAGTTATTCATTGCTACTTGTGAGCCTACCTGGTTATGCTTTTCAACAAAGGATACCAGCAGAACAAAATACATTTGATAATAGAATTTAATTTTGACTTTCATGTCCTTTTAACTATGGTTCCCTTACTGGGAACCAAAGGGTTAATTGCAAGTATTATATAGATACATTTTAACCATTTAGTGACAATGCTATTTCACACATCAAATCCATCTAACTTACCAATAGTAATTTTACTTACAGGTTCCCTCTATGTATTTTGCCCTCACCCCTGTATTTGGTCTATGGATGTCTGTAGAGATAATGTGCTGCAGACAAACTGTTGTTTAAAACCTTTCATCCAGACACAAATTACAGCGGTTTGCACATTCTGAGAATATGAAGCAATATTCTAGGTTAGTAGCCAGGGTTTCCTAGTGATTTAATGACAACATCCTGTCATCAAGAATTATTTTCTGAGTATGTCTTGGTTAAATGTAAGGTCTGCCTCCAATACAAATATTATTCTTTCCTATCTGAAGATTGCTGCATTTAGCTAAGTTTTATGAATAATGAATCCAGTGTATCAAAGTGCAGTTTATAGCAAATCAGTCCTTAAGAAAGATGAGCTGTACCAATGAAAAGGATCATTTAAACTCTCTCATTGCAGATGTTCCTCGGATTGTTCCAAATGGAAGAATGATTTGATGGAACGAAGTGCAATGAACCGTGCAGCTAGCAATCAGAAATACCCAGGGACGTAGCATATCTATCGCATTGATGGTTTTTGGCTTAACAAATTAAAGTTACGTTTGGAGCCAAAAACAATGCAATTTATTAAAGGGGTGTGGGAAAGTGATATATATATATATATATATATATATATATATATATATATATATATATATATATATATATAGTGAAAAAAACTAAACTAAAGGGAAAATTGACACAGGGTCTTTAGCCATCTGAGGTTTTTAAGGGTACCCACCCCCAGCCTTGCTGTTTTACAAATATGACGTCAGAAAGTAGCACAGCCAGAGTCGGACTGAGAATAAAAATCAGCCCTGGAAAAATTGAAGACCAGCCCTCTTTGAGTTTGTAGACTGAGCATGCCCATTTATCTCACAGGGATTAATAAGATTCTCCTTCACTCATATTCTTTTTCAAAATTAAATTATATATTTTTTATAATAAACACTAATACCAGATTGTTATTATATAGGCTCCCTACAACCTAATTTGATTCATGACTCCATTTCACAGTGTGAAAATGATCATCCGTAGTGTGATCTGGAGAAAACACTCCAAACAGTGTGTCACTCTCCCAGTGTTACTTGATTACACACTGGAAACCATTTAATGGTAAATGCTACATGTTCTAGAAGATTAAAGTTACAAGGAAATACTTTGTATGTGTATAGCTCAGAGGAGAAAATAAGGGGGGTGATACAGCTGCATCTACTCACCGGCAGCAACACCCCCTTAAATGGTAGCCGGCTAGCCTCAGCTGCTGTGGCTCACTGGGATAACTCCTGGTGTCCTGATAGGCCAAATTGCCTAGAGAACTGCTCATGTACTATATCAATGCACATGCGCAGTACCACTTTGTTTGGGCAGATATAATGGTAAAGAATTGTGACAGGGCTTCTTATGTGTGAAGGTTGGAATAAGAGCAGCAGAAAAGAATAAAATGTAATTAATGCTACCTATTAAAAATCATTGTTCTATGCACTGGTACTAGCAGTACAGCAACAAACAAAATCACTGCACCTACTGGCACACAAGGGTTTAATTAGCTGTTTTACTGGCATCAGAGAGGTTACTGCTCTGTGTGTTACATTCAAGGAGGATAGAATAATCCATATCTTTCATATATGTGGCGTGAGTCCACAACCTGTAACATATAGGTTATACATTCCTACCAGGAGGAGGCAAAGTTTCTGAAACTCCAAAAGCCTATAAAACTCCTCCCACCTCACTCATACCTCAGTTTTTACTTTGCCTCCGTTGGAGATGGTTGAAGCATAACAATGTGCTTGATTTCTTCAGTGAAAGGCACTTCAGAGCATATTGAAGCCCAGTTCCCCTCAAAATACAGAGCTTGTCAGAGGGATGTGATTAGAGTACTGCCTCATGATACAATGTTTTCGCCTCATGGGAAATCTTTCACAGACACTCTTTAAATTTGGTCGCAGGGACTCGTCTTCTGCCTTCCTATACAGATTCATGGCCGAACTGTTATCCAATGGACATTTGTCCGACTGACATTTGTGTGATGGATAATATTCAGACATACAAATGGCCGTCGGAAAACAGTCCAGCCACGAGATAGATAGATAAGTATAGATACAGATCGAAAGATAGACAGATAGATAAAGATAGATAGTTAAAAGCACTTTGTGGGGGGTGGGACCCATTGTTAGCTTCCCAGAGGCGGTTGCAGCGCCCGAGGCTCTGATTAGAACAAAGCACTCTGGAACGTATCTGCCCTTGACTGACGTTGAAACACAGTCTCATGGACATATGTCTGATGGACAAATGTGCTTTGGCATTCTGTCCGAGCACCTTACAGATCAACGTTATACTTCTAATTCCATTACCTCTGTTGATATGTTTCAGTACTGGTTTGGCCATCTACTACTATAATAATAACTAGTTTTTCATGCTGGTTCTGGGGAGGAGAGAATAAGAAGTGTCTCAAGGATATAAACAAGTTTCTGTGGGTGTGGAGAGAAAAAAGTGTCTCAGGGATATGAACAAGGGGCTGTGCGGTTCTGGGTGTGTGGAGAGAATAAGATGTGTCTCAGGGATATGAACAAGGGGCTGTGCGGTTCTCGGGGTGTGGAGAGAATAAGAAGTGTCACAGGGATATGAGCAAGGGGCTGTGGGTGTGGAGACAATAAGAAGTGTTTCAGGGATATGAACAAGGGACTGTGCAGTTCTGGGGGTGTGGAGAGAATAAGAAGTTTCTCATGGATATGAACAAGGGGCTGTGCGGTTCTGAGGGTGTGGAGAGAATAAGAAGTGTCTCGGGATAAGAGCAAGGGGCTGTGCAATTCTGGGGGTGTGGAGAGAATAAGAAGTGTCTCAGGGATATGAACAAGGGGCTGTGCGGTTCTGGGGCATGGGGAGAATAAGAAGTGTCTCAGGGATATGAACAAGGGGCTGTGCAGTTCTGGGGGTGTGGAGAGAATAAGAAGCGTCTCAGGGATATGAAAAAGGGGCTGTGCGGTTCTGAGGGTGTGGAGAGAATAAGAAGTGTCTCGGGATATGAACAAGGGGCTGTGGGTTTCTGGGGGTGTGGAGAGAATAAGAAGTGTCTCAGGGATATAAACAAGGGGCTGTGCTGTTATGGGGGGTGTGGAGAGAGTAAGAAGTGTCTCAGGGATATGAACAAGGGACTGTGCGGTTCTGGGGGTGTGGAGAGAATAAGAAGTGTCTCGGGGATATGAACAAGAGGCTGTGCGGTTCTGGGTGTGTGGAGAGAATAAGAAGTGTCTCAGGGATATGAACAAGGGGCTGTGGGTGTGGGGAGAATAAGAAGTGTTTTAGGGATATGAATAAGGGACTGTGCGGTTCTGGGGGTGTGGAAAGAATAATAAGTGTCTCATGGATATGAATAAGGGGCTGTGCGGTTCTGGGGTGTAGAGAGAATAAGAAGTGTCTCAGGGATAAGAGCAAGGGGCTGTGCAATTTTGGGGGTGTGGAGAGAATAAGAAGTGTCTCAGGGATATGAACAAGGGGCTGTGCTGTTATGGGGGTGTGGAGAGAATAAGAAGTGTCTCAGGGATATGAACAAGGGGCTGTGCGGTTCTGGGGGTGTGGAGAGAAAAAAGTGTCTCAGGGATATGAACAAGGGGCTGTGGGTTTCTGGGGGTGTGGAGAGAATAAGAAGTGTCTCAGGGATATGAACAAGGGGCTGTGCTGTTATGTATATACAACAGAAAGTGGCGCTTACCGGTCCGGGGTCTCTTCACCGTGTTCTCGAGCGGCGTGTCTTCAGCGTTGGCTCAGCTCAGCTTCTCCGTCTCACCTCCTCACTGCCAGGAGCCCAGCAATAGCGCCTACGTTCCAGGCGCAGACTCAGGATCCAATCACAACACACTTCCGGGCGTCACTCACTTGCAGGGAGAGGAGGAATTAGCAGGCATAGAGAATCCACAAAATTGAAGAGATAAAAGCGGCTTTATTGGTGACAAGGTAAAAACAAAATAGAGCCTTAGCTCATGATCGCAATCCGGGGTCACAGAACAGCAATGGCAGACATGTTTCGTGTGGTTCCTCCACACTTGATCACTGCTGATTTTTGCTAGTTCTGTGACCTGTTTTAAAAGCACAAGACATTCAACAATTAATCAATTAGAGAAAAAGTTAAAAACAATAAAGTTAACCCCTTCTTGCCCTGATGTGATTATGTGTATTTTTACTCCTAGAAGGCTAATACATATACCTAACCTGAACTGTAAACTGGTATATTGAATAGGCATATAGTAATTATTTATTATTAGTGATAGACTAAGCTTATTCTACATTTTGATAATATAAACCAAAAGGGACAGGAGTGACGCATAGAGTTAAACCCTTGTTATGAGTGTTACATCTAGTAGACCAGTTATGTATGTTTCTCTGTTTCCTTTTATTATATATATTTTTAGAAAAGTTTTAAATGAACAGATTCACATCACTTTCTTTGTTGATACCCAGAGGTGATCTGGTGTTCAACAGAAAGATCCATTGTGCCTCCTTGTAGTCAAGTTTGTAAATTCTGTCACCTCCTCTTTTGTGTGGAGGGACATGATCAATAGCCTGGATAGACAAAAGTGAAGCATCCCCAGCATGTTTTAATTTAAAATGTCTGGATACTGGTGTGTCCGTGTCAGGGTCCTCAATTTCCCGAATATGTTCTAGGGCCCTGTCCTTCAGGTGACGTTTTGTTTTACCTACATATTGAATCTTGCACCCCCTACAGGTGAGGAGGTAGATGACATGATTAGACTTGCAATTTAATCCAAACCTAATGTCATATGTGCATTTAGTTATTGTTGAGGTAAAAGTAGTACCCTCTATTACATGATTACATGTTTTACAACGCTGTGCTTTACATTTATAGAACCCTATCCTATGGGGTAACCATGTTCTACTCTTCTCTGTTGGTAAATCTGAGGGAGCCACTATATTGCCAATGGTCTTATTTTTTCTTGCAACAAATTTGCAATTTTGTGTGATGTTTTCTAAATTATAGTCAGTGGTCAGAATGGGAAGACTTTCTCTTATGATGTCACATATTTTTCTATATTCTAAACTGTACGGGGTACTAAACACAATTTTATTCTCCCCCTTTGGCCTTTGCTGGACACTTTGTTTCTTGTATTTTAATAGACTATCTCGTGGTATTAAGTCCACTTCTCTCTTTGTGTCTTTTAATAGGCTCTCTGGGTATCCTCTACTGAGTAGTCTCTCCTCTAGTACTTCACATTGTTCCTCATATGTTTTAATGTCTGAACAAACCCTTTTGGTTCTGATGTATTGTCCTTTGGGGATAGCTTTTTTAACATGCCATGGATGGCTTGACTTAAAATTCAGAATTGTATTCCCCCCTGTAGGCTTCCTATAGAGGGTAGTACTAACAGTCTTGGTAGTTGTGTCTGCTTGAAGGGCCAGATCTAGAAATACTGTATTTTTGTCACTTTGTACATAGGTAAATTTTAGATTTTTGTCATTGGTATTAATGTTGTTTATAAACATCTTAGCTGTTTCCTCATCGCCATCCCACACCACCAGCAGGTCATCAATATATCTTCCGTAGTACACTATATGTTCTTTGAGGGGGTTGTCATCTCCATAGACGTGGGCGACCTCCCACCAACCCATGAATAGGTTGGCGTAGGACGGGGCAAACTTAGCCCCCATGGCCGTCCCACGTCTCTGGAGATAACACCCCCCCTCGAACATAAAAAAATTATGTGTAAGTAAAAATTCAATTGCAGTAAGTAAAAAATATTTGACATCTTCTGCATAATTTGAAAAATTGTTCAAAAAATATGTCACTGCTGCTAACCCCTGGTGGTGTGGGATGGATGTGTATAGGCTGTGCTGTTATGGGTGTGTGGAGAGAATAAGAAGTGTTTAAGGGATATGAACAAGGGGCTGTGCGGTTCTAGGGGTGTGGAGAGAATGAGAAGTGTCTCAATAATATGAACAAGGGGCTCTGCTGTTATGGGGGGTGTGGAGAGAATAAGAAGTGTTTCAGGGATATGAACAAGGGACTGTGCGGTTCTGAGGGTGTGGAGAGAATAAGATGTGTCTCAGGGATATGAATAAGGGGCTGTGCGGTTCTGGGGGTGTGGAGAGAAAAAAATGTCTCAGGGATATGAACAAGGGGCTGTGGGTTTCTGGGGGTGTGGAGAGAATAAGAAGTGTCTCAGGGATATGAACAAGGGGCTGTGCTGTTATGGGTGTGTGGAGAGAATAAGAAGTGTTTAAGGGATATGAACAAGGGGCTGTGCGGTTCTAGGGGTGTGGAGAGAATAAGAAGTGTCTCAGGGATATGAACAAGGGGCTGTGCTGTTATGGGAGTTGTGGAGAGAATAAGAAGTGTCTCAGGGATATGAACAAGGGGCTGTGCTGTTATGGGGGTGTGGAGAGAATAATAAGTGTCTCAGGGATATGAACAAGGGACTGTGTTTCTGGGTGTGTGGAGAGAATAAGAAGTGTCTCAGTTATATGAACAAGGGGCTGTGCTGTTATGGGGGGTGTGGAGAGAATATGAAGTGTCTCAGGTATATAAACAAGGGGCTGTGTGGTTCTGGGGGTGTGGAGAGAATAAGAAGTGTCTCAGGGATATGAACAAGGGGCTGTGTAGTTCTGGGGGTGTGGAGAGAATAAGAAATGTCTCAGGGATATGAACAAGGGGCTGTGCGGTTCTGGGTGTGTGGAGAGAATAAGATGTGTCTCAGGGATATGAACAAGGGGCTGTGCGGTTCTGGGGGTGTGGAGAGAATAAGAAGTGTCTCAGGGATATGAACAAGGGGCTGTGCTGTTATGGGGGGTTTGGAGAGAATAAGAAGTGTTTCAAGGATATGAACAAGGGGCTGTGCGGTTCTGGGGGTGTGGAGAGAATAAGAAGTGTCTCAGTGATGTGAACAAGGGGCTAAGCTGTTATGGGGGGTGCGGAGAGAATATAAAGTGTCTCAGGAATATGAACAAGGGGGTGTGGAGAGAATAAGAAATGTCTCAGGGATATGAACAAGGGGCTGTGCAATTCTGGGGGTGTGGAGAGAATATGAAATGTCTCAGGGATATGAACAAGGGACTGTGCTGATATGGGGGGTGTGGAGAGAATAAAAAGTGTCTCAGGGATATGAACAAGGGACTGCGGTTCTGGGGGGAAGGAGAGAATAAGAAGTGTCTTAGGGATATGAACAAGGGGCTGTGGGTGTGGAGAGAATAAGAAGTGTCTCAGGAATAAGAGCAAGAGGCTGTGCAATTCTGGGGGTGTGGAGAGAATAAGAAGTGTTTCAGGGATATGAACAAGGGGCTGTGGGTTTCTGGGGGTGCGGAGAGAATAAGAAGTGTCTCAGTGATATGAACAAGGAGCTGTGCTGTTATGGGGGGTGTGGAGAGAATATGAAGTGTCTCAGGGATATGAACAAGGAGCTGTGCTGTTATGGGGGGTGTGGAGAGAATAAGAAGTGTCTCAGTGATATGAACAAAGGGCTATGCTGTTATGGGGGGTGTGGAGAGAATATGAAGTGTCTCAGGAATATGAACAAGGGGCTGTGTGGTTCTGGGGGGAGGAGAGAATAAGAAGTGTCTCAGGGATATGAACAAGGGACTGTGCGGTTCTGAGGATGTGGAAAGAATAAGAAGTGTCTCAGGGATATGAACAAGGGGCTGTGCTGTTATGGGGATGTGGAGAGACTAAGAAGTGTTTAAGGGATATGAACAAGGGGCTGTGCGGTTCTGGGTGTGTGGAGAGAATAAGAAGTGTCTCAGGGATATGAACAAGGGACTGTGCGGTTCTGAGGGTGTGGAGAGAATAAGATGTGTCTCAGTGATATGAACAAGGGGCTATGCTGTTATGGGGGGGGGGTGGAGAGAATAGGAAGTGTGTCAGGAATATGAACAAGGGGCTGTGTGGTTCTGGGGGGGGGGGAGAGAAAAAGAAGTATCTCAGGAATATGAACAAGGGGCTGTGCGGTTCTGGGTGTGTGGAGAGAATACTATGCGTCTCAGGGATGTGAACAAGGGGCTGTGTGGTTCTGGGGGGAGGAGAGAATAAGAAGTGTCTCAGGGATATGAACAAGGGGCTCTGGGTGTGGAGAGAATAAGAAGTGTCTCATGGATATGAACAAGGGGCTGTGCAGTTCTGGGGGTGTGGAGAGAATAAGAAATGTCTCAGTGATATGAACAAGGGGCTGTGCTGTTATAGGGGTGTGGAGAGACTAAGAAGTATCTCGGGGATATGAACAAGGGGCTGTGCGGTTCTAAGGGTGTGGAGAGAATAAGAAGTGTCTCAGAGATATGAACAAGGGACTGTGCGGTTCTGGGGGTGTGGGGAGAATAAGAAGTGTCTCGGGATATGAATAAGGGGCTGTGCAGTTCTGGGGGTGTGGAGAGAATAAGAAGTGTCTCAGGGATATGAACAAGGGGTTGTGCTGTTATGGGGATGTGGAGAGAATAAGAAGTGTCTCGGGATATGAACAAGGGACTGTGGGGTTCTGAGGGTGTGGAGAGAATAAGATGTGTCTCAGAGATATGAACAAGGGGCTGTGCGGTTCTGGGGGTGTGGAGAGAATAAGAAGTGTCTCGGGGATATGAACAAGGGACTGTGCGGTTCTGGGTGTGTGGAGAGAATAAGAAGTGTCTCAGGGATATGAACAATGGGCTGTGCGGGTCTGGGGGATGGTAGAGAGAATAAGAAGTGTCTCGGATATGAACAAGGGGCTGTGCGGTTCTGGGGGTGTGGAGAGAATAAGATGTGTCTCAGAGATATGAACAAGGGGCTGTGCGGTTCTGGGGGTGTGGAGAGAATATGAAGTGTCTCAGGGATATGAACAAGTGCTGTGCTGTTATGGGGGGGGGGGGGGTGTGGATAGAAGAAGAAGTGTCTCAGGTATATGAACAAGGGGCTGTGCGGTTCTGGGGGTGTGGAGAGAATAAGAAGTGTCTCGGGGATATGAACAAGGGACTGTGCGGTTCTGGGTGTGTGGAGAGAATAAGAAGTGTCTCAGGGATATGAACAATGGGCTGTGCGGGTCTGGGGGATGGTAGAGAGAATAAGAAGTGTCTCGGATATGAACAAGGGGCTGTGCGGTTCTGGGGGTGTGGAGAGAATAATAAGTGTCTCAGGGATATGAACAAGGGGCTGTGCTGTTCTGGGGGTGTGGAGAGAATAAGAAGTGTCTCAGGGATATGAACAAGGGGTTGTGCTGATATGGGGGGTGTGGAGAAAATAAAAAGTGTCTCAGGGATATGAACAAGGGGCTGTGCGGTTCTGGGGGTGTGGAGAGAATAAGAAGTGTCTCAGGGATATGAACAATGGGCTGTGCGGTTCTGGGGGTGTGGAGAGAATAAGAAGTGTTTCGGGGATATGAACAAGGGACTGTGCGGTTCTGGGGGTGTGGAGAGAATAAGAAGTGTCTCAGGGATATGAACAAGGGGCTGTGCTGATATGGGGGGTGTGGAGAAAATAAAAAGTGTCTTAGGGATATGAACAAAGGGCTGTGCGGTTCTGGGGGTGTGGAGAGAATAAGAAGTGTCTCAGGGATATGAACAATGGGCTGTGCGGTTCTGGGGGTGTGGAGAGAATAAGAAGTGTCTCGGGATATTACCAAGGGGCTGTGGGTTTCTGGGGGTGTGGAAAGAAAACAGAATTTATGCTTACCTGATAAATTACTTTCTCCAACGGTGTGTCCGGTCCACTGCGTCATCCATAACTTGTGGGAATATTCTCTTCCCCAACAGGAAATGGCAAAGACCACAGCAAAAGCTGTCCATATAGTCCCTCCTAGGCTCCGCCCACCCCAGTCATTCGACCGACGGACAGGAGAAAAAAACAGGAGAAACTATAGGGTGCCGTGGTGACTGTAGTTAGAGAAAGAAATTCATCAAACCTGATTAAAAAAACAGGGCGGGCCGTGGACCGGACACACCGTTGGAGAAAGTAATTTATCAGGTAAGCATAAATTCTGTTTTCTCCAACATTGGTGTGTCCGGTCCACGGCGTCATCCATAACTTGTGGCAACCAATACCAAAGCTTTAGGACACGGATGAAGGGAGGGAGCCAATCAGGTTGCCTAAACGGAAGGCACCACGGCTGGCAAAACCTTTCTCCCAAAAATAGCCTCAGAAGAAGCAAAAGTATCAAATTTGTAGAATTTGGCAAAAGTGTGCAGGGAAGACCAAGTCGCTGCCTTACATATCTGATCAACAGAAGCCTCGTTCTTGAAGGCCCATGTGGAAGCCACAGCCCTAGTAGAGTGAGCTGTGATGCGTTCAGGAGGCTGCCGTCCGGCAGTCTCGTAAGCCAATCGGATGATGCTTTTCAGCCAAAAGGAAAGAGAGGTAGCAGTAGCTTGTTGACCTCTCCTCTTGCCAGAATGAACGACAAACAGAGAAGACGTTTGTCTGAAATCCTTTGTTGCTTCTAAATAGAACTTTAAAGCACGAACTACATCTAGATTGTGTAACAAACGTTCCTTCTTTGAAACTGGATTCGGACACAAAGAAGGCACAACTATTTCCTGGTTAATATTCTTGTTGGAAACAACCTTTGGAAGGAAACCAGGTTTAGTACGCAAAACAACCTTATCTGAATGGAACACCAGATAGGGCGGATTACACTGCAAAGGAGATAACTCAGAAACTCTTCTAGCAGAAGAAATAGCAACCATAAACAGAACTTTCCAAGATAACATCTTGATATCTATGGAATGTAGAGGTTCAAACGGAACCCCTTGAAGAACTGAAAGAACTAAATTCAGACTCCAGGGAGGAGTCAAAGGTCTGTAAACAGGCTTGATCCTGACCAAAGCCTGAACAAAAGCTTGAACATCAGGCACAGCTGCCAGTCGTTTGTGTAATAAGACAGATAAAGCAGAAATCTGTCCCTTTAAAGAACTCGCTGATAATCCCTTATCCAAACCTTCTTGGAGAAAGGAAAGGATCCTAGGAATTTTGATCTTACTCCATGAGAATCCCTTGGATTCACACCAACAGATATATCTTTTCCATATTTTATGGTAAATCTTCCTAGTTACAGGTTTTCTGGCTTGTATCAGAGTATCTATTACAGAATCCGAAAACCCACGCTTAGATAAAATCAAGCGTTCAATTTCCAAGCCGTTAGCTGAAGGGAAACTAGATTTGGATGTTCGAATGGACCTTGTACTAGAAGATCCTGTCTCAAAGGTAGCTTCCATGGTGGAGCCGATGACATATTCACCAGGTCTGCATACCAAGTCCTGCGTGGCCACGCAGCAGCTATCAAGATCACCGAGGCCCTCTCCTGCTTGATCCTGGCTACTATCCTGGGAATGAGAGGAAACGGTGGAAACACATAAGCTAGGTTGAAGGTCCAAGGCGCTACTAATGCATCCACTAGATGGATCTGGACCCGTAGCAAGGAACCTTGAAGTTCTGACGAGACGCCATCAGATCCATGTCTGGAATGCCCCATAATTGAGTCAACTGGGTAAAGATCTCCGGGTGGAGTTCCCACTCCCCCGGATGGAATGTCTGACGACTCAGATAATCCGCCTCCCAGTTTTCCACTCCTGGGATGTGGATCGCAGGAGTGATCCTCTGCCCATTTTATGATTTTGGTCACTTCTCTCATCGCCAGGGAACTCCTTGTTCCCCCCTGATGATTGATGTAAGCAACAGTCGTCATGTTGTCTGATTGGAATCTTATGAATCTGGCCGTTGCTAGTTGAGGCCAAGCCCTGAGAGCATTGAATATCGCTCTCAGTTCCAGAATGTTTATCGGGAGAAGAGACTCTTCCCGAGACCATAGCCCCTGAGCTTTCAGGGAGTCCCAGACCGCGCCCCAGCCCACTAGACTGGCGTCGGTCGTGACGATGACCCACTCTGGTCTGCGGAAACTCATTCCCTGGGACAGGTGGTCCTGGGTTAGCCACCAACGGAGTGAGTCTCTGGTCTTCTGATCTACTTGAATCACTGGAGACAAGTTTGTATAGTCCCCATTCCACTGTTTCAGCATGCACAGTTGTAATGGTCTTAGATGAATTCGCGCAAAAGGAACTATGTCCATTGCTGCAACCATCAACCCTACTACTTCCATGCACTGAGCTATGGAAGGACGTGGAACAGAATGAAGAACTTGACAAGCGTTTAGAAGTTTTGACTTTCTGACATCTGTCAGGAAAATCTTCATTTCTAAAGAATCTATTATTGTCCCCAAGAAAGGAACTCTTGTCGACGGAGACAGGGAACTTTTTTCTATGTTCACTTTCCATCCGTGAGATCTGAGAAAGGCCAGAACGATGTCTGTGTGAGCCTTTGCCTTTGAAAGAGACGACGCTTGTATCAGAATGTCGTCCAAGTAAGGTGCCACTGCAATGCCCCTTGGTCTTAGAACCGCTAGAAGGGACCCGAGTACCTTTGTGAAAATCCTTGGAGCAGTGGCTAGCCCGAATGGGAGAGCCACAAACTGGTAATGTTTGTCCAGAAAGGCGAACCTTAGGAACTGATGATGATCTTTGTGGATGGGAATATGTAGATACGCATCCTTTAGATCCACGGTAGTCATAAATTGACCCTCCTGGATTGTAGGTAAAATCGTTCGAATGGTTTCCATTTTGAACGATGGCACTCTGAGAAATTTGTTTAGGATCTTTAAATCCAGAATTGGTCTGAAAGTTCCCTCTTTTTTTGGGAACTACAAACAGATTTGAGTAAAACCCCATTCCTTGTTCCACGGTTGGAACTGGGTGTATCACTCCCATTTTTAACAGGTCTTCTACACAATGTAAGAATGCCTGTCTCTTTATTTGGTTTGAAGATAAGTGAGACATGTGGAACCTTCCCCTTGGGGGTAGTTCCTTGAATTCCAGAAGATAACCCTGGGAAACTATTTCTAGTGCCCAGGGATCCTGAACATCTCTTGCCCAAGCCTGAGCGAAGAGAGAGAGTCTGCCCCCTACTAGATCCGGTCCCGGATCAGGGGCTACTCCTTCATGCTGTTTTGTTAGCAGCAGCAGGCTTCTTGGCCTGCTTACCCTTGTTCCAGCCTTGCATTGGTTTCCAAGCTGGTTTGGTTTGCGAAGCATTACCCTCTTGTCTAGAGGCTGCAGAGTTGGAGGCCGGTCCGTTCCTGAAATTGCGAAAGGAACGAAAATTAGACTTATTCTTGGCTTTGAAAGGCCTATCTTGTGGGAGGGCGTGGCCCTTACCCCCAGTGATGTCTGAGATAATCTCTTTCAATTCTGGCCCAAAAAGAGTTTTACCCTTGAAGGGGATATTAAGCAATTTTGTCTTGGAAGATACATCCGCTGACCAAGACTTTAGCCAGAGCGCTCTGCGCGCCACAATTGCAAACCCAGAATTTTTCGCCACTAATCTAGCTAACTGCAAAGCGGCATCTAAAATAAAGGAATTAGCTAACTTAAGTGCGTGAACTCTGTCCATAACCTCCTCATACGGAGTCTCTCTACTGAGCGACTTTTCTAGTTCCTCGAACCAGAACCACGCTGCTGTAGTGACAGGAATAATGCATGAAATAGGTTGCAGGAGGTAACCTTGCTGTACAAAAATCTTTTTAAGCAAACCCTCCAATTTTTTATCCATAGGATCTTTGAAAGCACAATTATCCTCGATAGGAATAGTAGTGCGCTTGGCTAGTGTAGAAACTGCCCCCTCAACCTTAGGGACTGTCTGCCATAAGTCCTTTCTGGGGTCGACCATAGGAAATAATTTCTTAAATATAGGAGAGGGAACAAAAGGTATGCCGGGCTTCTCCCACTCCTTATTCACTATGTCCGCCACCCGCTTGGGTATAGGAAAAGCGTCGGGGTGCACCGGAACCTCTAGGAACTTGTCCATCTTACACAATTTTTCTGGAATGACCAGGTTGTCACAATCATCCAGAGTAGATAACACCTCCTTAAGCAGTGCGCGGAGATGCTCTAATTTGAATTTAAATGTCACAACATCAGGTTCTGCCTGTTGAGAAATTCTACCTGAATCTGAAATTTCCCCATCTGACAAAACCTCCCTCATGGCCCCTTCAGATTGGTGTGAGGGTATGACAGAGCAATTATCATCAGCGCCCTCCTGCTCTACAGTGTTTAAAACAGAGCAATCGCGCTTTCTCTGAAATGCAGGCATTTTGGATAAAATATTTGCTATGGAGTTATCCATTACTGCCGTCAATTGTTGCATAGTAACAAGCATTGGCGCGCTAGAGGTACTAGGGGTCTCCTGCGTGGGCAAAACTGGTGTAGACACAGGAGACGATGTAGAACTATGTCTACTCCCTTCATCTGATGAATCATCTTGGGCAACTTTACTATCTGTGGCAGTACTGTCCTTACTTTGTTTGGACGCTATGGCACAATTATCACACAATTTTGAAGGGGGAGACACATTGGCTTCCATACATACAGAACATAGCTTATCTGAAGGTACAGACATGTTAAACAGGCTTAAACTTGTCAATAAAGTACAAAAACCGTTTTAAAACAAAACCGTTACTGTCTCTTTAAATTTTAAACAGGGCACACTTTATTACTGAATATGTGAAAAACTATGAAGGAATTGTTCAAATTTAACCAAATTTTCACCACAGTGTATTAAAGCATTCAAAGCATTGCACCCCAAATGAGACCTTTAACCCTTAAAATGAAGAAACCGGAGACGGTTACAGTTTTAACCCCTCTACAGTCCCAGCTACAGCCTTTGCTGCGACTTTACCAAACCCAGGGGGGTATACGATACCAAATGAAGCCTTCTAGGAACCTTTCCAACTACTTTCAGACCCACACACATGCAGCTGCATGTCCTGCTCTCAAAAGAAACTGCGCAGTAATGGCGCGAAAATGAGGCTCAGCCTACTACAGGGAAGGCCCTTTCTGACTGGAAAGGTGTCTAAACCAGTGCCTGACGTTAAAAAAACGTTCCCCAAAGTTTATAAGTGTGAATATCAACATCAAGCTGTATAAAATGCCCAAATAAAGCAATCGATCTTGCCCATAAAAGTGTCTACCAGTTTTATAGCCCATATTAAGCCCTTTATTCTGTTTGAGACTAAGAAAATGGCTTACCGGTCCCCATGAGGGGAAATGACAGCCTTCCAGCATTACACAGTCTTGTTAGAAAAATGGCTAGTCATACCTTAAGCAGAAAAGTCTGCTAACTGTTTCCCCCAACTGAAGTTATTTCATCTCAACAGTCCTATGTGGAAACAGCAAACGATTTTAGTTACTGCTGCTAAAATCATTTCTTTCATGTAATTAGCAAGAGTCCATGAGCTAGTGACGTATGGGATATACATTCCTACCAGGAGGGGCAAAGTTTCCCAAACCTTAAAATGCCTATAAATACACCCCTCACCACACCCACAATTCAGTTTTACAAACTTTGCCTCCTATGGAGGTGGTGAAGTAAGTTTGTGCTAGATTCTACGTTGATATGCGCTCCGCAGCAGGTTGGAGCCCGGTTTTCCTCTCAGCGTGCACTGAATGTCAGAGGGATGTGAGGAGAGTATTGCCTATTTGAATGCAATGATCTCCTTCTACGGGGTCTATTTCATAGGTTCTCTGTTATCGGTCGTAGAGATTCATCTCTTACCTCCCTTTTCAGATCGACGATATACTCTTATATATATACCATTACCTCTGCTGATTTTCGTTTCAGTACTGGTTTGGCTTTCTACAACATGTAAATGAGTGTCCTGGGGTAAGTAAGTAAGCTTATTTTCTGTGACACTCTAAGCTATGGTTAGGCACTTTTTTATAAAGTTCTAAATATATGTATTCAAACATTTATTTGCCTTGACTCAGGATGTTCAACATTCCTTATTTTCAGACAGTTTCATACTTGGGATAATGCATTTGTTTCAATCATTTTTTCTTACCTTAAAAAAAAATTTGACTTTTTCCCTGTGGGCTGTTAGGCTCGCGGGGGCTGAAAATGCTTCATTTTATTGCGTCATTCTTGGCGCGGACTTTTTTGGCGCAAATTTTTTTTTTTTCTGTTTCCGGAGTCATACGTGTCGCCGGAAGTTGCGTCATTTTTTGACGTTTTTTTGCGTCAAAAGTGTCGGCGTTCCGGATGTAGCGTCATTTTTGGCGCCAAAAGCATTTAGGCGCCAAATAATGTGGGCGTCTTATTTGGCGCTAAAAAATATGGGCGTCATTTTTTTCTCCACATTATTTAAGTCTCATTATTTATTGCTTCTGGTTGCTAGAAGCTTGTTCACTGGCATTTTTTCCCATTCCTGAAACTGTCATTTAAGGAATTTGATCAATTTTGCTTTATATGTTGTTTTTTCTATTACATATTGCAAGATGTTCCACGTTGCAACTGAGTCAGAAGATACTTCAGGAAAATCGCTGCCCGGTGCTGGAGCTACCAAGCTAAGTGTATCTGCTATAAATTTTTGGTATCTGTTTCTCCAGCTGTTGTTTGTATTGCATGTCATGACAAACTTATTAATGCAGATAAAATTTCCTTTAGTACTGTTACATTACCTGTTGCTGTTCCGTCAACATCTAATTTTCAGAGTGTTCCTGATAACATAAGAGATTTTATTTTTTAAATCCATTAAGAAGGCTATGTCTGTTATTTCTCCTTCTAGTATACATAAAAGTCTTTTAGAACTTCTCTTTTTTCAGATGAATTTTTAAATGAACATCATCATTCTGATACTGATAATGGTTCTTCTAGTTCAGAGGTTTCTGTCTCAGAGGTTGATGCTGATAAATCTTTGTATTTGTTCAAGATGGAATTTATTCGTTCTTTATTTAAAGAAGTATGAATTGCATTAGAAATAGAGGATTCTGGTCCTCTTGATACTAAATCTAAACGTTTAAATAAGGTTTTTAAATCTCCTGTAGTTATTCCAGAAGTGTTTAATCTCCCTGATGCTATTTCTGAAGTAATTTCCAGGGAATGGAATAATTTGGGTAATTCATTTACTCCTTCTAAACGTTTAAGCAATTATATCCTGTGCCATCTGACAGATTAGAGTTTTTTGGAACAAAATCCCTAAGGTTAATGGGGCTGTCTCTACTTCTGCTAAACGTACTACTATTCCTACGGCAGATAGTACTTCATTTAAGGATCCTTTAGATAGGAAAATTGAATCCTTTCTAAGAAAAGCTTACTTATGTTCAGGTAATCTTCTTAGACCTGCTATATTTTTAGCGGATGTTGCTGCAGCTTCAACTTTTTGGTTAGAAGCTTTAGCGCAACAAGTAACAGATCATAATTTTATAGCATTATTATTATTATATAACATGCTAATAATTTTATTTGTGATACCATCTTTTGATATCATTAGAGTTGATGTCAGGTACATGTCTCTAGCTATTTTAGCTAGAAAAGCTTTATGGCTTAAAACTTGGAATGCTGATATGTCTTCTAAGTCAACTTTGCTTTCCCTTTCTTTCCAGGGTAATAAATTATTCGGTTCTCTGTTGGATTCTATTATCTCAACTGTTACTGGAGGGAAGGGAACTTTTTTACCAAAGGATAAAAAAATCTAAGGTAAATTTAGGTCTAATAATCGTTTTCGTTCCTTTCCTCACAACAAGGAACAAAAGCCTGATCCTTCATCCTCAGGAGCAGTATCAGTTTGGAAACCATTTCCAGTTTGGAATATATCCAAGCCTTATAGAAACCTAAAGCCAGCTCCTAAGTACCCATGAAGGTGCGGCCCTCATTCCAGCTTAGCTGGTATGGGGCAGATTACGTTTTCTTCAAAGAAATTTGGATCAATTCCGTTCACAATCTCTGGTTTCAGAACATTGTTTCAGAAAGGTACAGAATTGGCTTCAAGTTAAGGCCTCCTGCAAAGAGATTTTTTTCTTTCCCGTGTCCCAGTAAACACAGCAAAGGCTCAGCATTTCTGAAATGTGTTTCAGATCTAGAGTTGGCTGGAGTAATTATGCCAGTTCCAGTTCTGGAACAGGGGCTGGGGTTTTATTATATCTCTTCATTGTACCAAAGAAGGTCAATTCCTTCAGACCAGTTCCGGATCTATCAATATTGAATCGTTATGTAAGGATACCAACATTCAAGATGGTAACTGTAGGACTATCCTGCCTTTTGTTTAGCAAGGGCATTATATGTCTACAATAGATTTACAGGATGCATATCTGCATATTCCGATTCATCCAGATCACTTTTAGTTTCTGAGATTCTCTTTTTAGACAAGCATTACCAGTTTTGTGGCTCTACCGTTTGGCCTAGCATCAGCTCCAAGAATTTTTTCAAAGGTTCTCGGTGCCCTTCTGTCTGTAATCAGAGAACAGGGTTTTGGTATTTCCTTATTTGGACGATATCTTGGTACTTGCTCAGTCTTCACATTTTCGCAGAATCTCATACGAATCGACTTGTGTTGTTTCTTCAAGATCATGGTTGGAGGATCAATTTACCAATCAGTTCATTGATTCCTCAGACAAGGGTAACCTTTTTAGGTTTCCAGATAGATTCAGTGTCTATGACTCTGTCCTTGTCAGACAAGAGAAGTTTAACATTGATATCAGCTTGTCAAAACCTTCAGTCACAATCATTCCCTTTGGTAGCCTTATGCATGGAAATTTTAGGTCTTAGGACTGCCGCATCGGATGCGATCTCCTTTGCTCGTTTTCACATGCGACCTCTTCAGCTCTGTATGCTGAACCAATGGTGCAGGGATTACACAAAGATATCTCAATTAATATCTTTAAACCGATTGTACGACACTCTCTGACATGGTGGACAGATCACCATCGTTTAGTTCAGGGGGCTTCTTTGTTCTTCCGACCTGGACTATAATCTCAACAGATGCAAGTCTTACAGGTTGGGGAGCTGTGTGGGGGTCTCTGACGGCACAAGGGGTTTGGGAATCTCAGGAGGTGAGATTACCAATCAATATTTTGGAACTCCGTGCAATTTTCAGAGCTCTTCAGTCTTGGCCTCTTCTGAAGAGAGAGTTGTTCATTTGTTTTCAGATAGACAATGTCACAACTGTGGCATACATCAATCATCAAGGAGGGACTCACAGTCCTCTGGCTATGAAAGAAGTATCTCGAATTTTGGTTTGGGCGGAATCCAGCTCCTGTCTAATCTCTGCGGTTCATATCCCAGGTATAGACAATTGGGAAGCGGATTATCTCAGTCGCCAAACGTTGCATCCGGGCGAATGGTCTCTTCACCCAGAGGTATTTCTTCAGATTGTTCAAATGTGGGAACTCCCAGAAATAGATCTGATGGCTTCTCATCTAAACAAGAAACTTCCCTGGTATCTGTCCAGATCCCGGGATCCTCGGGCGGAGGCAGTGGATGCATTATCACTTCCTTACAAGTATCATCCTGCCTATATCTTTCCGCCTCTAGTTCTTCTTCCAAGAGTATTCTCCAAGATTCTAAAGGAATGCTCGTTTGTCCTGCTGGTAGCTCCAGCATGGCCTCACAGGTTTTGGTATGCGGATCTTGTCCGGATGGCCTCTTGCCAGCTGTGGACTCTTCCGTTAAGACCAGACTTTCTGTCGCAAGGTTCTTTTTTCCATCAGGATCTCAAATACTTAAATTTTAAGGTATGGAGTTTGAACGCTTGATTCTTGGTCAAAGAGGTTTCTCTGACTCTGTGATTGATACTATGTGACAGGCTCGTAAATCTGTATCTAGAGAGATATATTATAGAGTCTGGAAGACTTATATTTCTTAGTGTCTTTCTCATCTTTTTTCTTGGCATTCTTTTTTGAATACCGAGAATTTTACAGTTTCTTCAGGATGGTTTGGATAAAGGTTTGTCTGCAAGTTCCTTGAAAAGACAAATCTCTGCTCTTTCTGTTCTTTTTCACAGAAGGATTGCTAATCTTCCTGATATTCATTGTTTTGTACAAGCTTTGGTTCGTATAAAACCTGTCATAAAGTCAATTTCTCCTCCTTGGAGTTTGAATTTGGTTCTGGGGGCTCTTCAAGCTCCTCCTTTTGAACCCATGCATTCTTTGGTCGTTATATTACTTTCTTGGAAAGTTTTGTTTCTTTTGGCCATCTCTTCTGCCAGAAGAGTCTCTGAATTATCTGCTCTTTCTTGTGAGTCTCCTTTTCTGATTTTGCATCAGGATAAGGCGGTGCTGCGAACTTCTTTTGAATTTTTTACCTAAGGTTGTGAATTCTAACAACATTAGTAGAGAAATTGTGGTTCCTTCATTATGTCCTAATCCTATGAATTCTAAGGAGAAATCATTGCATTCTTTGGATGCTGTTAGAGCTTTGTAATATTATGTTGAGGCTACTAAGTCTTTCCGAAAGACTTCTAGTCTATTTGTCATCTTTTCCGGTTCTAGAAAAGGCCAGAAAGCTTCTGCCATTTCTTTGGCATCTTGGTTGAAATCTTTATTTCATCATGCCTATGTCGAGTCGGGTAAAATTCCGCCTCGAAGGATTACAGCTCATTCTACTAGGTCAGTTTCTACTTCCTGGGCGTTTAGGAATGAAGCTTCGGTTGATCAGATTTGCAAAGCAGCAACTTGGTCCTCTTTGCATACTTTTACTAAATTATACCATTTTGATGTGTTTTCTTCTTCTGAAGCAGTTTTTGGTAGAAAAGTACTTCAGGCAGTGGTTTCAGTTTGAATCTTCTGCTTATGTTTTTCATTAAACTTTATTCTGGGTGTGGATTATTTTCAGCAGGAATTGGCTGTCTTTATTTTATCCCTCCCTCTCTAGTGACTCTTGCGTGGAAAGATCCACATCTTGGGTAGTCATTATCCCATACGTCACTAGCTCATGGACTCTTGCTAATTACATGAAAGAAAACATAATTTATGTAAGAACTTACCTGATAAATTCATTTCTTTCATATTAGCAAGAGTCCATGAGGCCCGCCCTTTTTTGTGGTGGTTATGATTTTTTTGTATAAAGCACAATTATTCCAATTCCTTATTTTATATGCTTTCGCACTTTTTTCTTATCACCCCACTTCTTGGCTATTCATTAAACTGAATTGTGGGTGTGGTGAGGGGTGTATTTATAGTCATTTTAAGGTTTGGGAAACTTTGCCCCTCCTGGTAGGAATGTATATCCCATACGTCACTAGCTCATGGACTCTTGCTAATATGAAAGAAATGAATTTATCAGGTAAGTTCTTACATAAATTATGTTATTCCTCTCACAAACAGAACTCTTCATCTTTTTCTGTTTCAGAGTAAATAGTACATACCAGCACTATTTTAAAATAACAAACTCTTGATAGTAGAATAAAAAACTACAACTAAACACCACATACTCTTCACCATCTCCGTGGAGATGTTGCCTGTGCAACGGCAAAGAGAATGACTGGGGTGGGCGGAGCCTAGGAGGGACTATATGGACAGCTTTTGCTGTGCTCTTTGCCATTTCCTGTTGGGGAAGAGAATATTCCCACAAGTTATGGATGACGCCGTGGACCGGACACACCAATGTTGGAGAAAAAAAGTGTCTCTGGGATATGAACAAAGGGATGTGCTGTTATGGGGGTGTGGAGAGAATAAGAAGTGTCTCAGGGATATGAACAAGGGGCTCTGGGTTTCTGGGGGTGTGGAGAGAATAAGAAGTGTCTCAGGGATATGAACAATGGGCTGTGCGGTTCTGGGGGTGTGGAGAGAATAAGAAGTGTCTCAGGGATATGAACATGGGGCTGTGCGGTTCTGGGGGTGTGGAGAGAATAAGATGTGTCTCAGGGATATGAACAAGGGGCTGTGAGGTTCAGGGGTGTGGAGAGAATAAGAAGTGTCTCCGATAAGAGCAAGGGGCTGTGCAGTTCTGGGGGTGTGGAGAGAATATGAAGTGTCTCAGGGATATGAACAAGGGGCTCTGGGTTTCTGGGGGTGTGGAGAGAATAAGAAGTGTCTCAGGGATATGAACAATGGGCTGTGCAGTTCTGGGGGTGTGGAGAGAATAAGAAGTGTCTCAGGGATATGAACCAGGGGCTGTACTGTTATGGGGATGTGGAGAGACTAAGAAGTGTCTCAGGGATATGAACAAGGGGCTGTGCGGTTCTGGGGGTGTGGAGAGAATAAGAAGTGTCTCAGGGATATGAACAAGGGGCTGTGCAGTTCTGGGGGTGTGGAGAGAATAAGAAGTGTCTCAGAGATATGAACAAGGGGCTGGCGCTGATATGGGGGGGGGGTGGAGAAAATAAAAAGTGTCTCAGGGATATGAACAAGGGGCTGTGCGGTTCTGGGGGTGTGGAGAGAATAAGAAGTGTCTCAGGGATATGAAAAATGGGCTGTGCGGTTCTGGGGGTGTGGAGAGAATAAGAAGTGTCTCGGGGATATGAACAAGGGACTGTGCGGTTCTGGGGGTGTGGAGAGAATAAGAAGTGTCTCAGGGATATGAACAAGGGGCTGTGCTGATATGGGGGGTGTGGAGAAAATAAAAAGTGTCTCAGGGATATGAACAAGGGGCTGTGCGGTTCTGGGTGTGTGGAGAGAATAAGAAGTGTCTCAGGGATATGAACAAGGGGCTCTGGGTTTCTGGGGGTGTGGAGAGAGTAAGAAGTGTCTCAGGGATATGAATAAGGGCCTGTGGGTTTCTGGGCAGTTGAGAGAATAAGAAGTGTCTCAGGGATATAAAAAAGGGGCTGTGCTGTTCTGGGGTGTTGAAAGAATAGGAAGTGTTTTAGGGATATGAACAAGTGGCTGTCTCTGCGGTTTTTGGGGTGTGGAGAGAATATAAAGTGTCTCGGGGATATGAACAAGGGGCTGTGCAGTACTGGGGGTGTGGAGAGAATAGGAAGTGTCTCAGGGACATGAACAAGGGGCTGGCTCTGCGGTTCTGGGGGTGTGGAGAGAATATAAAGTGTCTCTGGGATATGAACAAGGTACTGTGTGGTTCTGGTGGTGTGGAGAGAATACGAAGTGTCTCTGGGATATAAACAAGGGGCTGTGCTGCTATGGGGGTTGTGGAGAGAATAAGAAGTGTCTCAGGGATATGAACAAGGGGCTGGCTCTGCGGTTCTGGGGGTGTGGAGAGAATATAAAGTGTCTCTGGGATATGAACAAGGGACTGTGTGGTTCTGGGGGTGTGGAGAGAATACGAAGTGTCTCTGGGATATAAACAAGGGGCTGTGCTGTTATGCGGGGTGTGGAGAGAATATGAAGTGTCTCAGGGATATGAACAAGGGTCTGTGGGTTTCTGGGGGTGTGGAGAGAATAATAAGTGTCTCAGGGATATGAACAAGGGGCTGTGGGTTTCTGGGGGTGTGGAGAGATTATAAAGTGTCTCAGCGCTATGAACAAGGGGCTCTCTTTGCGGTTCTGGGGGTGTGGAGAAAATAAGAAGTGTTTCATGGATAAGGGCAAGGGGCTGTGGAGAAGATAATACGTGTCTCAGGGATATGAACAAGGGACTGTGCGGTTCTGGGGGGTGGAGAGAATAAGAAGTGTCTCAGGGATATGAACAAGGGGCTGTGCGGTTCTGGGGGTGTGGAGAGAATAAGAAGTGTCTCATGGATAACAGCAAGGGGCTGTGCAATTCTGGGGGTGTGGAGAGGATAATAAGTGTCTCAGGGATATGAACAAGGGGCTGTGAGGTTCTGGGGGTGTGGAGAGAATAAGAAGTGTCTCAGGGATATGAACAAGGGCCTGTGGGTTTCTGGGCAGTGGAGAGAATAAGAAGTGTATCAGGGATATAAAGAAGGGGCTGTGCGGTTCTGGGGGTGTGGAGAGAATAGGAAGTGTCTCAGGGATATGAACAAGGGGCTGTGGGTTTCTGGGGGTGTGGAGAGAATAAGAAGTGTTTCAGGGATATGAACAAGGGGCTGTCTCTGAGGTTCTGGGGGTGTGGAGAGAATATAAAGTGTCTTGGGGATATGAACAAGGGACTGTGTGGTTCTGGGGGTGTGGAGAGAATACGAAGTGTCTCTGGGATATAAACAAGGGGCTGTGCTGTTATGGGGGGTGTGGAGAGAATAAGAAGTGTCTCAGGGATATGAACAAGGGGCTGTCTCTGCGGTTCTGGGGGTGTGGAGAGAAGATAAAGTGTCTCTGGGATATGAACAAGGGACTGTGTGGTTCTGGGGGTGTGGAGAGAATATGAAGTGTCTCAGGGATATGAACAAGGGGCTCTGGGTTTCTAGGGGTGTGGAGAGAGTAAGAAGTGTCTCAGGGATATGAACATGGGGCTGTGCGGTTCTGGGGGTGTGGAGAGAATAAGAAGTGTCTCAGCGATATGAACAAGGGGCTCTGGGTTTCTGGGGGTGTGGAGAGAGTAAGAAGTGTCTCAGGGATATGAACAAGGGCCTGTGGGTTTCTGGGCAGTTGAGAGAATAAGAAGTGTCTCAGGGATATAAAAAAGGGGCTGTGCTGTTCTGTGGTGTGGAAAGAATAGGAAGTGTTTTAGGGATATGAACAAGTGGCTGTCTCTGCGGTTTTTGGGGTGTGGAGAGAATATAAAGTGTCTCGGGATATGAACAAGGGGCTGTGCAGTACTGGGGGTGTGGAGAGAATAGGAAGTGTCTCAGGGACATGAACAAGGGGCTGGCTCTGCGGTTCTGGGGGTGTGGAGAGAATATAAAGTGTCTCTGGGATATGAACAAGGGACTGTGTGGTTCTGGGGGTGTGGAGAGAATACGAAGTGTCTCTGGGATATAAACAAGGGGCTGTGCTGTTATGGGGTGTGTGGAGAGAATAAGAAGTGTCTCAGGGATATGAACAAGGGACTGTGTGGTTCTGGGGGTGTGGAGAGAATATGAAGTGTCTCAGGGATATGAACAAGGGTCTGTGGGTTTCTGGGGGTGTGGAGAGAATAATAAGTGTCTCAGGGATATGAACAAGGGTCTGTGGGTTTCTGGGGGTGTGGAGAGAATATGAAGTGTCTCAGGGATATGAACAAGGGGCTGTGGGTTTCTGGGGGTGTGGAGAGATTATAAAGTGTCTCAGCGCTATGAACAAGGGGCTCTCTTTGCGGTTCTGGGGGTGTGGAGAAAATAAGAAGTGTCTCAGGGATATGAACAAGGGACTGTGCGGTGCTGGTGGTGTGGAGAGAATAAGAAGTGTTTCATGGATAAGGGCAAGGGGCTGTGGAGAAGATAATAAGTGTCTCAGGGATATGAACAAGGGGCTGTGCAGTTCTGGGGGTGTAGAGAGAATAAGATGTGTCTCAGGGATATGAACAAGGGGCTGTGAGGTTCGGGGGTGTGGAGAGAATAAGAAGTGTCTCCGATAAGAGCAAGGGGCTGTGCAGTTCTGGGGGGGTGGAGAGAATAAGAAGTGTCTCAGGGATATGAACAAGGGGCTCTGGGTTTCTGGGGGTGTGGAGAGAATAAGAAGTGTCTCAGGGATATGAACAATGGGCTGTGCGGTTCTGGGGGTGTGGAGAGAATAAGAAGTGTCTCGGGATATTAACAAGGGGCTGTGGGTTTCTGGGGGTGTGGAGAGAATAAGAAGTGTCTCAGGGATATGAACATGGGGCTGTGCGGTTCTGGGGGTGTGGAGAGAATAAGAAGTGTCTCAGGGATATGAACAAGGGGCTCTGGGTTTCTAGGGGTGTGGAGAGAGTAAGAAGTGTCTCAGGGATATGAACATGGGGCTGTGCGGTTCTGGGGGTGTGGAGAGAATAAGAAGTGTCTCAGCGATATGAACAAGGGGCTCTGGGTTTCTGGGGGTGTGGAGAGAGTTAGAAGTGTCTCAGGGATATGAACAAGGGCCTGTGGGTTTCTGGGCAGTTGAGAGAATAAGAAGTATCTCAGGGATATAAAAAAGGGGCTGTGCTATTCTGTGGTGTGGAAAGAATAGGAAGTGTTTTAGGGATATGAACAAGTGGCTGTCTCTGCGGTTTTTGGGGTGTGGAGAGAATATAAAGTGTCTCGGGATATGAACAAGGGGCTGTGCAGTACTGGGGGTGTGGAGAGAATAGGAAGTGTCTCAGGGACATGAACAAGGGGCTGGCTCTGCGGTTCTGGGGGTGTGGAGAGAATATAAAGTGTCTCTGGGATATGAACAAGGGACTGTGTGGTTCTGGGGGTGTGGAGAGAATACGAAGTGTCTCTGGGATATAAACAAGGGGCTGTGCTGTTATGGGGTGTGTGGAGAGAATAAGAAGTGTCTCAGGGATATGAACAAGGGGCTGGCTCTGCGGTTCTGGGGGTGTGGAGAGAATATGAAGTGTCTCAGGGATATGAACAAGGGTCTGTGGGTTACTGGGGGTGTGGAGAGAATAATAAGTGTTTCAGGGATATGAACAAGGGAATGTGCGGTTCTGGGCGTGTGGAGAGAATACGAAGTGTCTCTGGGATATAAACAAGGGGCTGTGCTGTTATGCGGGGTGTGGAGAGAATATGAAGTGTCTCAGGGATATGAACAAGGGTCTGTGGGTTTCTGGGGGTGTGGAGAGAATAATAAGTGTCTCAGGGATATGAACAAGGGTCTGTGGGTTTCTGGGGGTGTGGAGAGAATAAGAAGTGTCTCAGGGATATGAACAAGGGTCTTTGGGTTTCTGGGGGTGTGGAGAGAATATGAAGTGTCTCTGGGATATAAACAAGGGGCTGTGCTGTTATGGGGGGGGTGTGGAGAGAATAAGAAGTGTCTCAGGGATATGAACAAGGGGCTGGCTCTGCGGTTCTGGGGGTGTGGAGAGAATATGAAGTGTCTCAGGGATATGAACAAGGGGCTGTGGGTTTCTGGGGGTGTGGAGAGAATAAGAAGTGTCTCAGGGATATGAACAAGGGACTGTGCGGTGCTGGTGGTGTGGAGAGAATAAGAAGTGTTTCATGGATAAGGGCAAGGGGCTGTGGAGAAGATAATAAGTGTCTCAGGGATATGAACAAGGGGCTGTGCGGTTCTGGGGGTGTGGAGAGAATAAGAAGTTTTTCAGGGATATGAACAAGGGACTGTGCGGTTCTGGGGGTGTGGAGAGAATAAGAAGTGTCTCATGGATAAGAGCAAGGGGCTGTGCAATTCTGGGGGTGTGGAGAGGATAATAAGTGTCTCAGGGATATGAACAAGGGGCTGTGAGGTTCTGGGGGTGTGGAGAGAATAAGAAGTGTCTCAGGGATATGAACAAGGGCCTGTGGGTTTCTGGGCAGTGGAGAGAATAAGAAGTGTCTCAGGGATATAAAGAAGGGGCTGTGCGGTTCTGGGGGTGTGGAGAGAATAGGAAGTGTCTCAGGGATATAAACAAGGGGCTGTGGGTTTCTGGGGGTGTGGAGAGAATAAGAAGTGTTTCAGGGATATGAACTAGGGGCTGTCTCTGAGGTTCTGGGGGTGTGGAGAGAATATAAAGTGTCTTGGGGATATGAACAAGGGACTGTGTGGTTCTGGGGGTGTGGAGAGAATACGAAGTGTCTCTGGGATATAAACAAGGGGCTGTGCTGTTATGGGGGGTGTGGAGAGAATAAGAAGTGTCTCAGGGATATGAACAAGGGGCTGTGGGTTTCTGGGGGTGTGGAGAGAATATGAAGTGTCTCAGCGCTATGAACAAGGGGCTCTCTTTGCGGTTCTGGTGGTGTGGAGAGAATACGAAGTGTCTCTGGGATATAAACAAGGGGCTGTGCTGTTATGGGGTGTGTGGAGAGAATAAGAAGTGTCTCAGGGATATGAACAAGGGGCTGGCTCTGCGGTTCTGGGGGTGTGGAGAGAATATGAAGTGTCTCAGGGATATGAACAAGGGTCTGTGGGTTACTGGGGGTGTGGAGAGAATATAAAGTGTCTCTGGGATATGAACAAGGTACTGTGTGGTTCTGGTGGTGTGGAGAGAATACGAAGTGTCTCTGGGATATAAACAAGGGGCTGTGCTGTTATGCGTGGTGTGGAGAGAATATGAAGTGTCTCAGGGATATGAACAAGGGGCTGGTTCTGGGGGTGTGGAGAGAATATAAAGTGTCTCTGGGATATGAACAAGGGACTGTGTGGTTCTGGGGGTGTGGAGAGAATACGAAGTGTCTCTGGGATATAAACAAGGGGCTGTGCTGTTATGCGTGGTGTGGAGAGAATATGAAGTGTCTCAGGGATATGAACAAGGGGCTGTGGGTTTCTGGGGGTGTGGAGAGAATAAGAAGTTTTTCAGGGATATGAACAAGGGGCTCTCTTTGCGGTTCTGGGGGTGTGGAGAAAATAAGAAGTGTCTCAGGGATATGAACAAGGGACTGTGCGGTTCTGGTGGTGTGGAGAGAATAAGAAATGTTTCAGGGATATGAACAAGGGGCTCTCTTTGCGGTTCTGGGGGTGTGGAGAAAATAAGAAGTGTCTCAGGGATATGAACAAGGGACTGTGCGGTTCTGGTGGTGTGGAGAGAATAAGAAGTGTTTCATGGATAAGGGCAAGGGGCTGTGGAGAAGATAATAAGTGTCTCAGGGATATGAACAAGGGGCTGTGCGGTTCTGGGGGTGGAGAGAATAAGAAGTGTCTCAGGGATATGAACAAGGGGCTGTGGGTGTGGAGATAATAAGAAGTTTTTCAGGGATATGAACAAGGGACTGTGCAGTTCTGGGGGTGTGGAGAGAATAAGAAGTGTCTCATGGATAAGAGCAAGGGGCTGTGCAATTCTGGGGGTGTGGAGAGGATAATAAGTGTCTCAGGGATATGAACAAAGGGCTGTGTGGTTCTGGGGGTGTGGAGAGAATAGGAAGTATCTCAGGGATATGAACAAGGGGCTGTGGGTTTCTGGGGGTGTGGAGAGAATAAGAAGTGTCTCAGGGATATGAACAAGGGGCAACAGTGGAAAAGGTATGGAGTGAGCGCTAAAACAAGCTTAATAGGCCAATGAGATAAAGAAGTGAACTAAAACGGTTCAAATGGGCTAGAACAATATAATACTGATCTCAATAAAATGTACAATTTAATATGCATATAAACATAAATAGGTAGTAGACGTGGATAGAGTTAAAATACTTAACATTAGCATGGATCCATGTAATGACTAAAACAGGTATACAACAATGATAAAAACAATGATAAAAACAGTGATAAATAGACAGATAGGAAGTCAGTGAGATCCTCTGCGATTAGGTCGGAGGTCTCTTGTATTGTGTAGATGTAGGTGCGAATAGACACAGTAAACAATAATAATGGTGTCTGAGTGATAAAATGCAAAAAGTGAAAAAAATGGAAAATTTTTTAAAAAATTCAATAATGGTTGGAGAAAATTCAATTACAATTGGTAAAAAACAAAACAAAAATAATCCCAAATCTGAATCAAAGTTCAAAGTACAAGTGAGAAAGTAAACAGTGATCAAGGGTGATCCAAAACAGATAAATCAACAATCCATAAAATCCATATGTTGAAAAAATTAGTGGTATAAAGTGTCAGTCCAAAAGTCCATATATAAAAAGTGATCCAAAAACAAAACAGAAATGGTGATCCAAAAATTGCAGATAATAGTTCAAAAGTAGAATCCAAGGTAATATAAAAATATATGTCTATGTGGAAAAACCTTCCATATCAAAATATGTTGTGGAGAAATGACACGTGAAAAACAAAACGTTGGTACAAAAAATACACAAAAAATGATAATAAACTAACGATCCAAACCTGTGAAAAGACAGAAACAAAAATAGTGCAATAAAGTTTGTTACACTTTAGAAGGTATGAAAATAAGCTCACCAGTATGCCTGTGTCAACGCGTTTCGGCCTATCTTAAGGCCTTTCTCAAGACTATACTGATGTGTAACTACTGGGAGCTTATATAGGGTGCCAAGTGATGTTATTGGTGGTAGGTTTTGGCGCCAAAAATGGATGTGACACCTCTTCCTGTTTGGCCCATTGTATTCTGGGACATAATAGAACTCTTTTTCTTTTTGTTTAAATCTTATTATTATTATCACATTGTTACTTATATTCAATTACCCCATTATGTTTCAAAAGTTGCCTATAATTTATTCATTTCTACAGTTGATTTCAATCCAAATTGTGTTGCAGAAACCGTTAGTGAATACCATTACTTCCGGTTTCGTGTATCACTTCCGGTTTCGGTAAAATCACTTCCGGTATGTCACTTCCGGTTTCGTTCGGGTCACTTCCGGTTTTGGCGATTATACACCCCACTTCCGGTTTTAGATTGTTTAGTGATACTATGATGAATCCCATGTCACTTTATAATAAAATAGTTTTGGGCATATCTTCAATAGTAATGTTATTATATAGGAATAGATTATCAATTGTTAAAAGCCTGAAATTGTCCATTAAAAACAGTGTTGGACTAATCACATTCAATGTATCAAATGGAATATTAAAAGCATATATAAGTAAAAGATATATACATGTGTATATATATATATATATATATAAAAAGATGACGTGTATAAATAAGTAGATTAATAAATATATAAGATCGATACAGTTAAATACATTTGAATAGTCTCCTAAACCCGTTATTAAAATAAATAGTGTGTGAGTCCAAATTCTAAAGACCCATATATTGGCTCAAAAGGTGAATGGGACCTATATATATATATATATGTCTGTAGGTTCATATATATTTGTAAAAGTAATGATGTCAGTTAGGGAGAAACCAATCAATTGGGAAAAGGGAGAAACCATGCATGTGTCAGAACAACAAAAAGCGAAAATTATCATCCTGTGGTACAATTGGGACAACAGAAACTGGTTAAAAGAGTACTAAATAGTACAACCTCAGAGAGTTATATGAAATAGTCTATATTCGTAAAAACTACCTACAGAATTTTCCTGGAGGGGAATGGGGATATGTCACTGCTGGGGCGAGAATCTTGATAATTTGGTTCTCAAAATATTTATATGGTCCAACAGTGAGCATTGGAAATGTTAAAATTGTATATCTATATAGGAAGAGAATGATCTGTAAGTCCAATGGTAAAACAGATTGTGTTGGTCTTAAGGGCTATACATTTGCCTATAATCATCAGTCCCTATTTGGATGTGTAAAAAAGTTAAAATTGTATGTCTATATAGGGAGAGAATGATCTGTAAGTCCGATGGTAAAACAGATTGTGTTGGTCTTAAGGGCTATGCATTTGCCTATAATCATCAGTCCCTATTTGGATATGTGAAAAAAGTAGACCAACCTATTTCGTCAGATCTATAATTTAAAGTGAGAGCTAGTGTGATCACACATGCGGTCATAATAAAGGTAGACTTTGAATAATAAGGCTAGCTCTATCTAATCTTTTCTACGGGACAGTAGATGGGATAAGTCTTCTTTATGATTCAACCCTTTAGGGAACAGACAATCCAAAGTAAAAATTCATTTGGACTCATGATATAATAATTTTCTCTCATGGTTGCCTCCCCTCCAGTTGTTTTTGATCTTCTCAATTCCAAAATATTTAAGATCTTTTATATTACCTCCATGTTTAGTTGCAAAGTGTTTGTATAATGGAGTCTCTGTATTATTCTTTTCTATGCATAGAATATGCTCCCTGATTCTGTCTCTGAGGGCTCTTGTTGTTTGTCCAACATATTGTAAGCCACAGGTGCAAGATATGATATATATTATTCCCTTGTCAGTACACCTTATGAGGTCTCGAATTTTGTGTTGCTCTCCCTTATGTTGAGATGTAAATTGGTTTGTTTTTAAACCGTTTTTGCAGGCCTTGCAACTAGGGCAAGGGAAAAATCCTTTGATCTTATTTCCTTTATAATCAGTTGCGTTTAATGTCTTGTTTCTTGGAATGCTTGGAGCTAGTAGGGTTTTTAGATTGTTAGCGCTCCTATAGATGAATCGCGGATGGGTTGTTAATTTATCACCGATTACATCGTCCTCCTTTAGTATTGTCCAGTGTTTTTTCATGATTTTTTCAATGATACGTTTGTTCGCACAATACTCTGTGATCATGGGTACATCTATAGTATTCGTATCTTCACTTTGTACACATTTCGGTTTGTATTTGATCAGTTCCTTTCTGTCAATTTTCCGAACTTGGTCAATTTTCTCTTCTAGGGTTTCCTTTGTGTACCCCCTATCCAGAAATCTTTGCTTCAGTATGCATGCTTGTTCTTCCCATTTTAGGGGGTTCAAAAACATAGTAGGAGGGAACAACCCCCACGACACCAGAATAGATCCAAAGACAGACACAGAGGGGATATCTCACAACGGAACCAAGATCCTGACTACTATAAACATGATCAAACACCCCAAAATCAGAAGAATGAGAAGAAGCCTGGACGTATTACTATTCCAGATTTCGCCTCCACCTCCAATCAAGTTTTTTTAGGGGAGAGTCCCCAACCCCCGAAAGAGAGGGAGAAAGAACGACTAGCCCTAAAGAGGAAAAACAAAGACCTGGAGGAACCAGAAAGTCTCATGATAAAAAGAAAGCAAACAGAGGAAAAAGAGGGGGTCTAAAAATAAAGAGGAAAGCTGATAAACAAGGGAGCAAAATCCAAGAATTAAAAGAGAACAACAGGTCAGAAAAACAGACAAAGGCAAAAGGGATATATAATCTGAGTTCCATATCGTTGTCAGAGAAAGAGGAGTCCATTCTAAGTTATGGCTTAAGTTTTGCTCCGGCCAAAGGGAAGAACAAATTCCAAACATTCATAAATGTAAAGGAATTCGTCAGGAAACTGACGCTGAAGAGATACTTTATGAAGTCACCAAATGAGATGTTCACAACACAACAGAAACACAACGTGGAAGAAAAATACGTACATACTGATCTAAAACCTAGGTCAACATTCTATCCGGTGAACAGCAAAGGATATGCTATTGAGACATTTGAATCTAATGTATGCAGAGACATTAGAGATTTGAGTTTAAAGAAAACAAACCAAATCAAACAAAACCTATCAAGGTCACAAATAGAAACCATAAAAAAACTGGAAAGAAATCATGAATTGACTATCAAACCAGCAGATAAAGGTGGCGGGATAGTCGTAATGGACCGAGAAAAATACGAAGGAGAATGTAGAAGGATTCTAAGTGATGCGAATACTTACCAAAGACTCCACAATAATCCAACAATAAGGTATAATGAAGAACTCGAAGACCTACTAATGAAAGCAAAGACACAAGGAATGCTGAACAATAAGGAGTTTAATTACATCAGAGTCACACATCCAATAACCCCGGTATTTTACCAACTACCAAAGATTCACAAGTCCATCGACAATCCACCAGGAAGGCCAATAATATCAGGAATAGGGTCTTTATCCTGTAACCTTTCTGAGTATGTGGACAGGAATCTACAGAAGTACGTGACGAGACTTCCATCATACTTGAGGGACTCTACCCAAGTCTTAGCGACTTTAGAAAATATCGTTTGGGATCCGAAATACATCATGGCGACATGTGATGTCACATCGCTTTATACGAGCATCCCACACGAAGGTGGAATAGAAGCGGTTAATTCATTCCTAATCAAAGATCAAGAACTACCAGAGGAACAACGCATATTCATATTAGAAGGCATCAGTTTTATCCTAAATCACAACTACTTCTGTCATGACAACAAATTTTATAGACAGCTATGTGGAACAGCAATGGGGACCAGGTTCGCGCCGAGCTATGCTAATCTGTACATGGGTAAATGGGAACAGATTTTCTGGGACTCATGCCCAGCCGGCGCGGACCTGGTCCTCTACTCTAGATATATTGACGATATATTGATAATCTGGGGAGGTTCACTGGAAGATCTAAAGTATACATTTGATGTAATGAACAAAAACGAAATGAACCTAAGATTCACGTATGAACATAGCTCCACTAGGATCAATTTTCTCGATTTGACCATTGAAATCAACAACGGCAAAATTGAAACATCGACATTCTTTAAAGAGGTCGATTGCAACAATTATGTGCACAGCCTAAGCTGCCATCACCCAACTTGGAAGGCAAACATACCAAAGGGCCAAATGCTAAGAGTGAGAAAAAACTGCTCTAACCCCCTAAAATGGGAAGAACAAGCATGCATACTGAAGCAAAGATTTCTGGATAGGGGGTACACAAAGGAAACCCTAGAAGAGAAAATTGACCAAGTTCGGAAAATTGACAGAAAGGAACTGATCAAATACAAACCGAAATGTGTACAAAGTGAAGATACGAATACTATAGATGTACCCATGATCACAGAGTATTGTGCGAACAAACGTATCATTGAAAAAATCATGAAAAAACACTGGACAATACTAAAGGAGGACGATGTAATCGGTGATAAATTAACAACCCATCCGCGATTCATCTATAGGAGGGCTAACAATCTAAAAACCCTACTAGCTCCAAGCATTCCAAGAAACAAGACATTAAACGCAACTGATTATAAAGGAAATAAGATCAAAGGATTTTTCCCTTGCCCTAGTTGCAAGGCCTGCAAAAACGGTTTTAAAAACAAACCAATTTACATCTCAACATAAGGGAGAGCAACACAAAATTCGAGACCTCATAAGGTGTACTGACAAGGGAATAATATATATCATATCTTGCACCTGTGGCTTACAATATGTTGGACAAACAACAAGAGCCCTCAGAGACAGAATCAGGGAGCATATTCTATGCATAGAAAAGAATAATACAGAGACTCCATTATACAAACACTTTGCAACTAAACATGGAGGTAATATAAAAGATCTTAAATATTTTGGAATTGAGAAGATCAAAAACAACTGGAGGGGAGGCAACCATGAGAGAAAATTATTATATCATGAGTCCAAATGGATTTTTACTTTGGATTGTCTGTTCCCTAAAGGGTTGAATCATAAAGAAGACTTATCCCATCTACTGTCCCTTAGAAAAGATTAGATAGACCTAGCCTTATTATTCAAAGTCTACCTTTATTATGACCGCATGTGTCATCACACTAGCTCTCACTTTAAATTATAGATCTGACGAAATAGGTTGGTCTACTTTTTTCACATATCCAAATAGGGACTGATGATTATAGGCAAATGCATAGCCCTTAAGACCAACACAATCTGTTTTACCATCGGACTTACAGATCATTCTCTCCCTATATAGACATACAATTTTAACTTTTTTACACATCCAAATAGGGACTGATGATTATAGGCAAATGTATAGCCCTTAAGACCAACACAATCTGTTTTACCATTGGACTTACAGATCATTCTCTTCCTATATAGATATACAATTTTAACATTTCCAATGCTCACTGTTGGACCATATAAATATTTTGAGAACCAAATTATCAAGATTCTCGCCCCAGCAGTGACATATCCCCATTCCCCTCCAGGAAAATTCTGTAGGTAGTTTTTACGAATATAGACTATTTCATATAACTCTCTGAGGTTGTACTATTTAGTACTCTTTTAACCAGTTTCTGTTGTCCCAATTGTACCACAGGATGATAATTTTACAAATATATATGAACCTACAGACATATATATATAGGTCCCATTCACCTTTTGAGCCAATATATGGGTCTTTAGAATTTGGACTCACACACTATTTATTTTAATAACGGGTTTAGGAGACTATTCAAATGTATTTAACTGTATCGATCTTATATATTTATTAATCTACTTATTTATACACGTCATCTTTTTATATATATATATATACACATGTATATATCTTTTACTTATATATGCTTTTAATATTCCATTTGATACATTGAATGTGATTAGTCCAACACTGTTTTTAATGGACAATTTCAGGCTTTTAACAATTGATAATCTATTCCTATATAATAACATTACTATTGAAGATATGCCCAAAACTATTTTATTATAAAGTGACATGGGATTCATCATAGTATCACTAAACAATCTAAAACCGGAAGTGGGGTGTATAATCGCCAAAACCGGAAGTGACCCGAACGAAACCGGAAGTGACATACCGGACGTGATTTTACCGAAACCGGAAGTGATACACGAAACCGGAAGTAATGGTATTCACTAACGGTTTCTGCAACACAATTTGGATTGAAATCAACTGTAGAAATGAATAAATTATAGGCAACTTTTGAAACATAATGGGGTAATTGAATATAAGTAACAATGTGATAATAATAATAAGATTTAAACAAAAAGAAAAAGAGTTCTATTATGTCCCAGAATACAATGGGCCAAACAGGAAGAGGTGTCACATCCATTTTTGGCGCCAAAACCTACCACCAATAACATCACTTGGCACCCTATATAAGCTCCCAGTAGTTACACATCAGTATAGTCTTGAGAAAGGCCTTAAGATAGGCCGAAACGCGTTGACACAGGCATACTGGTGAGCTTATTTTCATACCTTCTAAAGTGTAACAAACTTTATTGCACTATTTTTTGTTTCTGTCTTTTCACAGGTTTGGATCGTTAGTTTATTATCATTTTTTGTGTATTTTTTGTACCAACGTTTTGTTTTTCACGTGTCATTTCTCCACAACATATTTTGATATGGAAGGTTTTTCAACATAGACATATATTTTTATATTACCTTGGATTCTACTTTTGAACTATTATCTGCAATTTTTGGATCACCATTTCTGTTTTGTTTTTGGATCACTTTTTATATATGGACTTTTGGACTGACACTTTATACCACTAATTTTTTCAACATATGGATTTTATGGATTGTTGATTTATCTGTTTTGGATCACCCTTGATCACTGTTTACTTTCTCACTTGTACTTTGAACTTTGATTCAGATTTGGGATTATTTTTGTTTTGTTTTTTACCAATTGTAATTGAATTTTCTCCAACCATTATTGAATTTTTTTAAAATGTTTCCATTTTTTTCACTTTTTGCATTTTATCACTCAAACACCATTATTATTGTTTACTGTGTCTATTCGCACCTACATCTACACAATACAAGAGACCTCCGACCTAATCGCAGAGGATCTCACTGACTTCCTATCTGTCTATTTATCACTGTTTTTATCATTGTTTTTATCATTGTTGTATACCTGTTTTAGTCATTACATGGATCCATGCTAATGTTAAGTATTTTAACTCTTTCCACGTCTACTACCTATTTATGTTTATATGCATATTAAATTGTACATTTTATTGAGATCAGTATTATATTGTTCTAGCCCATTTGAACCGTTTTAGTTCACTTCTTTATCTCATTGGCCTATTAAGCTTGTTTTAGCGCTCACTCCATACCTTTTCCACTGTTTCCCTCTTGTAGTCCGCTAGGGGACTTATTTGGTAGTGACCTTTAGGCTGTCCTTTTAGCGCTTGGGATACTACATACATAGTATATGAACAAGGGGCTGTGGGTGTGGAGATAATAAGAAATTTTTCAGGGATATGAACATGGGACTGTGCGGTTCTGGGGGTGTGGAGAGAATAAGAAGTGTCTCACGGATAAGAGCAAGGGGCTGTGCAATTCTGGGGGTGTGGAGAGGATAATAAGTGTCTCAGGGATATGAACAAGGGGCTGTGAGGTTCTGGGGGTGTGGAGAGAATAAGAAGTGTCTCAGGGATATGAACAAGGGGCTGTGGGTTTCTGGGCAGTGGAGAGGATAATAAGTGTCTCAGGGATATGAACAAGGGGCTGTGCTGTTATGGGGTGTGTGGAGAGAATAAGAAGTGTCTCAGGGATATGAACAAGGGGCTGGCTCTGCGGTTCTGGGGGTGTGGAGAGAATATGAAGTGTCTCAGGGATATGAACAAGGGGCTGGGGCTTTCTGGGGGTTTCTGGGGGTGTGGAGAGATTATAAAGTGTCTCAGCGCTATGAACAAGGGGCTCTCTTTGCGGTTCTGGGGGTGTGGAGAAAATAAGAAGTGTCTCAGGGATATGAACAAGGGACTGTGCGGTTCTGGTGGTGTGGAGAGAATAAGAAGTGTTTCATGGATAAGGGCAAGGGGCTGTGGAGAAGATAATAAGTGTCTCAGGGATATGAACAAGGTGCTGTGCGGTTCTGGGGGGGTGGAGAGAATAAGAAGTGTCTCAGGGATATGAACAAGGAGCTGTGGGTGTGGAGATAATAAGAAGTTTTTCAGGGATATGAACAAGGGACTGTGCGGTTCTGGTGGTGTGGAGAGAATAAGAAGTGTTTCATGGATAAGGGCAAGGGGCTGTGGAGAAGATAATAAGTGTCTCATGGATAAGAGCAAGGGGCTGTGCAATTCTGGGGGTGTGGAGAGGATAAGAAGTGTCTCAGGGATATGAACAAGGGGCTGTGAGGTTCTGGGGGTGTGGAGAGAATAAGAAGTGTCTCAGGGATATGAACAAGGGCCTGTGGGTTTCTGGGCAGTGGAGAGAATAAGAAGTGTATCAGGGATATAAAGAAGGGGCTGTGCGGTTCTGGGGGTGTGGAGAGAATAGGAAGTGTCTCAGGGATATGAACAAGGGGCTGTGGGTTTCTGGGGGTGTGGAGAGAATAAGAAGTGTTTCAGGGATATGAACAAGGGGCTGTCTCTGAGGTTCTGGGGGTGTGGAGAGAATATAAAGTGTCTCGGGGATATGAACAAGGGACTGTGTGGTTCTGGGGGTGTGGAGAGAATAGGAAGTATCTCAGGGATATGAACAAGGGGCTGTGGGTTTCTGGGTGTGTGGAGAGAATAAGAAGTGTCTCGGATATGAACAAGGGGCTGTGCGGTTCTGGGGGTGTGGAGAGAATAAGAAGTGTCTCAGGGATATGAACAAGGGGCTGTGCTGTTATGGGGGGGTGTGGAGAGAAGAAGTGTTTCAGGGATATGAACAAGTGACTGTGCGGTTCTGGGGGTGTGGAGAGAATAACATGTGCCTCAGGGATATGAACAAGGGGCTGTGCGGTTCTGGGGGGGGGGAGGAGAGAATAAGAAGTGTCTCAGGGATATGAACAAGGGGCTGTGGGTTTCTGGGGGTGTGGAGAGGATAATAAGTGTCTCAGGGATATGAACAAGGGGCTGTGCGGTTCTGGGGGGGTGGAGAGAATAAGAAGTGTCTCAGGGATATGAACAAGGGGCTGTGGGTTTGGAGATAATAAGAAGTGTTTCAGGGATATGAACAAGGGACTGTGCGGTTCTGGGGGTGTGGAGAGAATAATAAGTGTCTCAGGGAAATGAACAAGTGCCTGTGGGTTTCTGGGCAGTGGAGAGAATAAAAAGTGTATCAGGGATATAAAGAAGGGGCTGTGCGGTTCTGGGGGTGTGGAGAGAATAGGAAGTGTCTCAGGGATATGAACAAGGGGTTGTGGTTTTCTGGGTGTGTGGAGAGAAAAAGAAGTGTCTCAGGGATATGAACAAGTGCCTGTGGGTTTCTGGGCAGTGGAGAGAATAAAAAGTGTATCAGGGATATAAAGAAAGGGCTGTGCGGTTCTGGGGGTGTGGAGAGAATAGGAAGTGTCTCAGGGATATGAACAAGGGGCTGTGGGTTTCTGGGGGTGTGGAGAGAATAAGAAGTGTTTCAGGGATGTGAACAAGGGGCTGTCTCTGAGGTTCTGGGGGTGTGGAGAGAATAAGTGTCTCGGATATGAACAAGGGGCTGTGCGGTTCTGGGGGTGTGGAGAGAATAAGAAGTGTCTCAGGGATATGAACAAGGGGCTGTGCTGTTATGGGGGGTGTGGAGAGAAGAAGTGTTTCAGGAATATGAACAAGTGACTGTGCGGTTCTGGGGGTGTGGAGAGAATAACATGTGCCTCAGGGATATGAACAAGTGACTGTGCGGTTCTGGGGGTGTGGAGAGAATAGGAAGTGTCTCAGGGATATGAACAAGGGGCTGTGGGTTTCTGGGGGTGTGGAGAGAATAAGAAGTGTCTCAGGGATATGAACAAGGGGCTGTGGGTGCGGAGAGAATAAGAAGTGTTTCATTGATATGAACAAGGGACTGTGCAGTTCTGGGGGTGTGGAGAGAATAAGAAGTTTCTCATGGATATCAACAAGGGGCTGTGTGGTTCTGGGGTGTAGAGAGAATAAGAAGTGTCTCAGGAATAAGAGCAAGGGGCTGTGCAATTCTGGGGGTTTGGAGAGAATAAGAAGTTTCTCAGGGATATGAACAAGGGGCTGTGCGGTTCTGGGGGTGTGGAGAGAATAAGAAGTGTCTCAGGGATATGAACTTGGAGCTGTGGGTTTCTGGGGGTTGGAGTGAAAAAGAAGTGTCTTGGGATATGAACAAGGGGCTGTGGGTTTCTGGGGGTTGGAGAGAAAAAGAAGTGTCTCGGGATATGAACAAGGGGCTGTAGGTTTCTCAGGGTGTGGAGAGAATAAGAAGTGTCTCAGGGATATGAACAAGGGGCTGCACGGTTCTGGGGTGTGGAGACAATAGGAAGTGTCTCAGGGATATGAACAAGGGGCTGTGCTTTTATGGGGGGTGTGGAGAGAAGAAGAAGTGTTTCAGGGATATGAACAAGGGACTGTGCGGTTCTGGGGGTGTGGAGAGAATAAGATGTGCCTCAGGGATATGAACAAGTGACTGTGCGGTTCTGGGGGGGGGAGGAGAGAATAAGAAGTGTCTCAGGGATATGAACAAGGGGCTGTGGGTTTCTGGGGGTGTGGAGAGAATAAGAAGTGTCTCAGGGCTATGAACAAGGGACTGTGCGGTTCTGAGGGGGAAGGAGAGAATAAGAATTGTCTCAGGGATATGAACAAGGGGCTGTGGGTGTGGAGAGAATAAGAAGTGTTTCATTGATATGAACAAGGGACTGTGCAGTTCTGGGGGTGTGGAGAGAATAAGAAGTTTCTCATGGATATCAACAAGGGGCTGTGTGGTTCTGGGGTGTAGAGAGAATAAGAAGTGTCTCAGGAATAAGAGCAAGAGGCTGTGCAATTCTGGGGGTTTGGAGAGAATAAGAAGTTTCTCAGGGATATGAACAAGGGGCTGTGCGGTTCTGGGGGTGTGGAGAGAATAAGAAGTGTCTCAGGGATATGAACTTGGAGCTGTGGGTTTCTGGGGGTTGGAGAGAAAAAGAAGTGTCTTGGGATATGAACAAGGGGCTGTGGGTTTCTGGGGGTTGGAGAGAAAAAGAAGTGTCTCGGGATATGAATAAGGGGCTGTAGGTTTCTCGGGGTGTGGAGAGAATAAGAAGTGTCTCAGGGATATGAACAAGGGGCTGCGCGGTTCTGGGGTGTGGAGACAATAGGAAGTGTCTCAGGGATATGAACAAGGGGCTTTGGGTTTCTGGGGGTGTGGAGAGAATAAGAAGTGTTTAGGGATATGAACAAAGGGCTGTGGGTTTCTGGTGGTGTGAAAATAATAAGAAGTATCTCAGGGATATGAACAAGGGGCTGTGCGGTTCTAGGGTGTGGAGAGAATAAGAAATGTCTGTGATATGAGCAAGGGGCTTTGCAGTTCTGGGGGTGAGGAAAGAATAAGAAGTATCTCAGGGATATGAACAAGGGGCTGTGCATTTCTGGAGGTGTGGAGAGAATAAGAAGTGTCTCAGGTATATGAACAAGGGGCTGTGAGTTTCTGCGGGTGTGGAGAGAATAAGAAGTGTCTCATGGATATGAACAAGGGGCTGTGCAGTTCTGGGGGTGAGGAGAGAATAAGAAGTTTTTCAGGGATATGAACAAGGGGCTGTGCGGTTCTGGGGTGTGGAGAGAATAAGAAGTGTCTCATGGATATGAACAAGGGGCTGTGCAGTTCTGGGGGTGAGGAGAGAATAAGAAGTTTTTCAGGGATATGAACAAGGGACTGCACTCCCGCACTCGTAAAAATTATGTTTCTTCATGGGACTTCCATAGCGCAGCCATTACGAGTTTTGCAGTGAGGCTAAAAAGCTTGCGTTGTAGCCTATACCGACAGGATCCTTTTCGCAATCTAAAAGCAGTAGTTAAAAATTAAAAATTATGTTTCTTCATGGGACTTCCATAGCGCAGCCATTACGAGTTTTGCAGTGAGGCTAAAAAGCTTGCGTTGTAGCCTATACCGACAGGATCCTTTTCGCAATCTAAAAGCAGTAGTTATGAGTTTTACGCAACAAAACTGTTACATAAAACTCATAACTAAAGTGTTACAAAGTACACTAAACGCCCATAAACTACCTATTAACCCCTAAACCGAGGTCCTCCCGCATCACAAACATTATATTAAACTTATTAACCCCTAGTCTGCTGCTCCCGACATCACCGCCACTAATCAAAATTATTAACCCCTATTCCGGCGCTCCCTGACATCGCCACCACTATACTAAAGTTATTAAGCCCTAATCTGCCACCCTCCCTCATCGCAAACACTATTTAAATATTATTAACACCTAATGTGCCGTCCGCCCACATCGCCCCCACTATACTAAAGTTATTAACCTCTAATTCTGCCGCCAAAAATACAAAGACCCCCCAACAGTAAAACCCACCACTCAACCAACCCCCCAAAATAAAAAAAACTAACTCTAACAAAAACCTAAGCTACCCATTGCCCTGAACAGGGCATTTGTATGGGCAGCCTTGAAAGGGGAATTTAGCTCTTTTACGAAAAGCCCGAACCCTAAACTAAAAAAAACACCCAAAAAACCTTAAAAAATCCTAACACTAACCCCCGAAGATCCACTTACAGTTGCTGAAGTCCCGCTTGAAGGGTCTTTATCCCTGCGGCTCCATCTTCATCCTGCCGGCTCCATCTTCATCCCGGCGACTCCATCTTCATCCCGGCGACTCCATCTTCATCCCGGCGACCCCATCTTCATCCCGGCGACCCCATCTTCATCCCGGCGACCCCATCTTCATCCCGGCGACTCCATCTTCATCCCGGCGGCTCCATCTTCATCCAGGCGGGATCTTCTATCTTCATCCCGGCGGTGTCTTCTATCTTCTTCCTGGCAGAGCGGGTCCATTCTGAAGACATTTGGCATGGAGCATCCTCTTCATACGGTCACCGCCGTAAATTCAAATTAGCCAATAGGATGAGAGCTAGTGAAATCCTATTGGCTGTTCAAATCAGCCAATAGGATGAGAGCTACTGAAATTCTATTGGCTGATTTGAATAGCCAATAGAATTTCAGAAGCTCTCATCCTATTGGCTGATTTGAACAGCCAATAGGATTTCAGTAGCTCTCATCCTATTGGCTGATTTGAATTTCAAAAATCATATCAGCCAATAGGAATGCAAGGGATGCCATTTTGAATTGCGTACCTTGCATTGAAGATTCAGTATACGGCGGCAACCGTATGAAGAGGATGCTCCGCACCGGTTGTCTTCAGGATGGACTCGCTCCACCCCGCCAGGATGAAGATAGAAGATGCCGCCTGGATGAAGATGGGGCTGCCTGCCGTCTGGATGAAGATAGAGCCACCTGGATGAAGATGGAGCCGCTGGGATTAAGATCCTTCAAGCGGGACTTCAGCAACTGTAAGTGTATCTTCGGGGGTTAGTGTTAGGATTTTTTAAGGCTTTTTGGGTGGGTTTTTTCTTAGTTTAGGGTTTGGGCTTTTTCGTAAAAAAAGCTAAAAGCCCTTTTAAGGGCAATGCCCATACAAATGCCCTTTTCAGGGCAATGGGTAGATTAGTTTTTTTTAGATAGTTTTTTTTATTTTGTGGGTTTGGGGGGGTGGGGGTTTGTAATGTTAGTGGGCTGTTTAACAACTAAAAGAGCTGTTTAACTTAGGGCAATGCCCTACAAAAGGCCCTTTTAAGGGCTATTGGTAGTTTATTCTAGATTAGGTTTTTTATTTTGGGGTGTTTTTTTTTTTTTAAATGGGTATTAGAATAGGAATACTTTTAATTATTTTTGATCATTCGTTTTTTATTTTGTGTAATGTTTTTTGTTTTGGGTGGGTTTTTATCTTTAGATTAGTGGCTGGGCATTTCATAAAAGAGCTGAATGCCCTTTTAAGGGCAGTGCCCATACAAATGCTCTTTTCAGGGCAATGGGTAGATTAGGTTTCACTTTATTTTTATTTTGGGGGTGGGGGTTTGTATAATGTTTGGGTGTTTGTTTTGTTTTGTAGCAAATCTTAGGGCAATGCCCTACAAAAGGCCCTTTTAAGGGCCCTTGGTAGTTTATTATAGATTAGGGTTTTTTATTTTGGGGTGTTTTTTTTTTTTTTTTAAACAGAGTATTAGAATAGGAATAATTTTTATTGTTTTGGATAATTTCGTTTGTTATTTTTTGTAATGGTAGGTTTTTTTAATATTTGTAATTTTAGTGTTTTTTTATTTTTTGTAATGGTAGGTTTTAGTGTAAGACAGCTTAGGTTTTATTTCACAGGTAAGTTTGTATTTATTTTAACTAGGTAGCTAGTAAATAGTTAATAACTATTTACTAACTAGTCTACCTAGTTAAAATAAATACAAATTTACCTGTGAAATAAAAATAACACCTAATGTAACTACAGTATTAATTATATTGTAGCTAGTTTAGGTTTTATTTCACAGGTAAATATGTATTTAGTTTTATATAGGTATTATTTAGTTGATAATTTTAACTTTAATTTAGCTCTATTATAATTATGTTAAAGTTAGGGGGTGTTAGGGTTAGGTTTACGTTCGGTTTAGGGGTTAATAGTTTAATTTAGGTTGTTGCGATGTGGGGGGCTAGCAGTTTAGGGGTTAATAGGTTTATTTAGTGTTAGGGATTTGGGAGGCCAGAGGTTTAGGGGATAATAACTTAATTTAGTGGTGGTGATGTCGGGGAGCGGCGGAATAGGGGTTAATAGATTTATTATAGAGTGGGTGATGTTTGGGTGCAGGGGAATAGGGGTTAATAACTTTAGTATAGTGGCAGCGATATTGGGAGCAGCAGATTAGGGGTGTTTAGACGTGAGGTTTATGTTAGGGTGTTAGGTTTAAACATATCTTTTTTTTCCCCCATAGACATCAATGAGGCTGCGTTACGAAACTTTTCATTCCCCGATCACAGTTGTTAGGTTTTTTTCTGACACCTTCTCCCCATTGATGTCTATAAGAAAAGCATGCACGAGCACGTCAAAACAGTTCTTGGATTTTGTGCAGTATGGAGCTCAACGCAACCATATCACACGCACAAGCTGGCTGTTTCAAAACTTGTAATGGTTGCGCTATAGAGGGTTAAATAAAAGCAACTGTGAACTTTAAATTCCCTATAGTGCGCATAACTCGTAATCTAGGTGAATGGCTTTTAAGGCATTTTTGAGATGCCGATATCGTTCACAGTGGAGCATCGTTCTATGTGCCAGGGGGTGAACAGATATGGAGGGTCACTTGCAACTTACCACTTTTGCAAGGGGCGAGTACATTGCTCTATGAATTTTGCAATTTTCACGTTTTTTACGTGAAATATTAATTTAACAAACAGGTTTTCTTGAATCATGTGCCAGATGGAGAAGAGATCAATGGAAACAATATATGAGATATTGGCAGTTCCAGAAATAAATGTTGGAGGTAAAGACTTGACCTGTGGATGTACTAGAAAGCTGAGAGTTAAGTCAGGGAGTCCTGTGGGTAAAGTCAAGTGTCATGTGGGGGCGGAGCCTTTGAAGGCAGAGGTGGAGTCACAGCTGTTCTGTAGATCTGTTGAGGTGGTCTGGCGGGGTGTAGTACAGTCCAGGGGCGTATTCAGGCATTAAAGGGATAGTATACTGCAAAATCAACTTCCCTTAATGTGTTTCCAATTACTTTTTTTTTACCAACTGCAGAGTACAAAATGTAAGAGAATTTGCTTTTTAAGATTTATTTGTGTATATGAATTAGCTAGTTTTGTGTTTTGTAGGTATAATCAGATCTATTTACTTTGTGTACATACAAAATGCTTCTTTATCTTATAAATGTCCATAAATAAAGACCAATACTTGGAGAGAACGATGTAAAATTAACATTTTCTTATATTATTCCTTCTATACTCTACTGCTGGCTGTGTTTATACAGCTTATCTATAGCTTGGACCTAAGGCCAGAAACTTTCAGAATAGGTGGGGATACCATAGGCTTAACAACTATTTCAAATGCCAATATAAGGGTAAAGGAAATACTTGTAAACAATTTAATACACTCCAGCAGGTAAAATGGATTATTGGGAACAAATTAAAGAGGAGAACATTTTTTAGTAAACTGTCCCTTTAAGGGGCAGAGTAAAAGAAGCCCAATGAAAGTGCACAGGAAAAGACTGGGATATGTTTGCCTCTGGTGCCCCCCTTTAGAACCTATAGAAAAATAAGAGAGGATAAAAGAAACGATTGATTTCATTTTAAAGTCAGGGATTTGGTACATAACTGAAATGAAGTTTTGGGATTCCAGCTAGTTGAGTTACAGTTCCACCAGTAATTTTGTAATGAATCCAACTAGCAGAAGCTAACAGCCTCGTATGTAGCATTACATGAAACGTAACTTCTCACTAGCAAGCCGTGAAACTGAGCATTACTGCATTTCCCCCTCTGGAAAGTAACATCTTAAGCTAACTTGTTGACACTGCAAAAAGGTTGATTTATAACCATTAACAAAAAATCATTTATCAAAAAAATCCTCTTTCCTTAAAACTTGAATCTTAAAATATCCTGGAAATTAATATTAAATTTAAAGTTATCTTAAGCACCTCGTTAGGTTACAAGTACTGCTCTTTGCCAAAACGTCTTTAAACAGAACTATTTTAAGCTTAGGTGTGAGAGCACATTTTCCAGTGTATGGCTATAGGGAAAATGTTTATTTTTTTAACACTTTTTGCCTCAGCACAACTACAAAAGTATGGCAGGCTTTATAGGCCTGAGGGGAATTGGACAGAGATCTTATGTTCTAAATCTCCTCAGTTATAACCTAAAATACAGAGCTTTAAAAAGTTAATTGCACACTGAACCTTACACATCTATACTTTTAGAGCCATCAAAAAACACAATATAAATCATTTCCAAATTTATATATCTCCTCTGTTTTTTTTTGTAGAGTGGGGGAGGATGTGAATAAAAGAAACCTCTTACAAGTTTCATCGGGCAATTTGAAAGAAAACATATAAACCTCTATGCAAAAACGTCTCCCACCTGCAAAGCTACGTTTGCCCTTTAAAGAGCTCTAGGGATTTGTGAAAATTCAGGAAACCTTTCCTTTGTAGTACAATGCAATATTGAATTACAAGTGCTGCTCTGTAGGATGGATGTGAAAGTCTGTTCTGGAAGAATGGGAACTTTTTTTTTTTTCTTCATGAAAACAGTAGTCTGCTCTGGAAGTGCGTAGAATTCCTCAGAGGAATACTAGGCCCAAGTTCATTTTATACCTTTGAAGATGGGTTTTATGACGCTGGATATACGAGCTTGTATAATGCATAATACTTTCACAAGGGGCAAACTCTCAAGCAGGTCAAAGCACTCAGCTGGCAAAGTCCAAAATGTTGTATGACTGAGGCTCCTTAGGGAGAGTCAATGTAAAATCCTACAACGTGCATTTCTCCCAGAGAAGTAAATTATAGACTTGCAGAAGGGTTGACAGCTTAATGTAGTGCTTGTGCTCTGCCAGGGTTACAAGAGGGGCTGATTAGAATAGCTCAAGCAATTGTATCTCATCCCATTTTCTCCAGACTAAAGGACACAGTAATCACTTGTCATATGGACTTATGTCGAAATAGCACTTGTCTTCGCTTGTTATTTCTGGTGACTTTGCTGGCGAAGGCTCAAGAATAAGAGAAGTTGTTCTATGTTTTAGGTTTCCTTTTCCACCATTTTCTGCAGATTCTAGGCCAGATTTCAAGTGGTGCGCTATTGGATTTTTTCACTCATGTGCTAACTGTGCCCAAAGTAAATTTTTAATGCAGGCGGGTTTGGGAGGTTGAAAGTAAAAAGTTAGTGCGAAAGGGAAATCAGGTGCACGCTAACTTCATGACTTCAGATATCATGACCATGTTAACTTTTTCTCTCCATAGACTTCAATAGAGCACGCTGTTTAAAACAATCGAACACTTATCGCTCGCGCACTAAAACGCATTAGACCAACTGCGCTAAACCCAAAGTAAGGCAAATGTTACATGTTAATGTTCTTCTTATAGAAGAAAATTTTATTTTTATTTTAAAATATATTTTTTATGTATATATATATATATATATATGATTATTTTATTGTAAAATATATATCTATAAGAATATATACATGTGTGTATATATATATATATATATATTTATAAATAAAAAGAACATTTTCTTGTAAGTAAATAACACTGGAATGTAAAATATTTTACAGTAAAAATCCTGGACTCCTGGACCCTTAGGACGTTACTTTTAACGGAGGGGGATTTCAATATCCAATAGCGTATCAGCAAGATAACATCTTGCAGTACAAACATTGCTAACTGCACTGTCAGAAAAAAATTGCAAAAATTGTACCTTTGGGGTACAACAGCTTGTTACTGGGGCAGTACCCTCAAAGGTACACCCAATGTACCCTTTAACATGGGTACATATTGGTACCCTTGCAGATTGTACCTTGCAAAGGCCAAAGTGTACCTTTGGTGACTAGATTGGACCTCAGTACTATGGTACTGTAATGTACCCTTGAAAATAGTGCACAGTTGGCCTTTTAAGGGTATTGCCCCAGTGACAAGCCCTTTGTACCTCATAATGGCAATATTGTACTCAACACCGTAAATTTAAACTGCTGTTCCTTCAAATCTAGTATATAACCTACTACTATGCATTCACCTAATGTGTACATGTGCAGACAGTATTACAATAGCCACACTGCAGTTTGATTGATAACTTTAGATAATGTAGCCAAATAGCAGGTCCAAAGATTGCTACAGGAATTCCTGCAACAACCAAGCTAAACAACCAGTTCCAAAAGGAGTTACTTGAAATATTTTATTTCACTCTGTACTAGACTCTAACAACACCCCATAAAAATTGTGGTGACAGTACACGCCATATAAAACATAAATACATAGAAAATATGAAAAAACAACATAATAATAAAATATAACTCCAAAGAAAGGAAGGGGAATTCAGGGGAGGGATAAACGATAAAACTCACAACCATATAATGAATTGTCACTCTATGCAAAAATATGCAAATTAGTCTATTTCCCCTGTACTCATTTTGGAACCTTCTACCAATAGATGGAGCTGTATTACACATGTCAAGGTACTTTCAACCAATAGATGGCGCTATGACATGTTTCACAATGTCCATGTATGTGACTGGGGAACGATTACAATTTTTTTTTTTTTTAAAACATCTCTTGTTTATTTTATAGAATTTAAAACAATTTTTTTTCTTTGTTAATATATTTGCTTGTGTTTAAGAGTTATCATCTTGATGCTCTAAGTATAAACATTACAATCTTAAGAGCTTGTGTGCTATTTAGAACCAGCAACCCAGTATCTTTGAAGATACGGTTTGTTAAGTATTTTTTGTTGCTTTGCCCACCTCTTGCATATTACCAACAACCATTGAACATTAATTATTTTGTTTGTTGAATTCATTTTTGGTGACTGCCAGTTATGTTTTCATTGAATAATTGGGGTGCACAAATGATATGGACTTGCAGGGTTTGGCAGCATTAAACCACCCATCCCCCTCAACCTTTTAGTCACACAAGTGATTGTACATTTTTGGGGGGGATTAAATGGTACAGACATGGACCCTTTGACAGTTGGAAATATATTTGTACCTTATTTACCGCTAAATGGTACATATTAGTTCCTTAAGGTGTAATTATGATCCATTGAGGGTACAACCACAGCAGTTGTACCCTACGTGTTCACAAACGGACCCCAACGGTACCCTTTTTTTTACAGTGTAGTAGGAGTCAGATCCATAGCAGCTGGTTCAATTCGTAGCTCCAGATGACTCTTACCAGGGAACTCACCCTACTCCAACTGTCCGTATAGTCTAGCCGGTTGTTTTAGGACAGTCTCACCTGCATAAAGAAGCACATGAAAATTGCTGCACAGCATGGGGTACAAGAACTGCTTCTGAAAAGGATATCGAATTAATCTCCAAAACTGCATCTTCTGTTCGAAGCCCGCCAGGAGTCTTTCCCAGAAGCTGAATATTCTCAGCCATAGGATTTCTCTTTAATCTTTTGTCTTCCGTTGCTCCAGAGGTATGTATCACAGATAATATCGCATTGCTCCCGTGTGTCACTGCTTCAGCTGGCATATACAGGTATCCGCACCCCGTACCCACTACATCAATCTCGCCATTTTGGTTGTGTTCACTGGTCACAATTCCACAGCTCCAATCAACCTCTGATAGGATAACATCAGTATCGGTAGGCACTGCCACCAGGTTTATTCGTTTTGCATGGGAGGAATGGTGGGGGTAGACAGTGTCATTTATCAGACAACAAAGTTCTCTCCTGAAGACCTGCAACGCTGTGTCCACCCTGTTGCAGAGCTTTTCCATGTTTGTAAGTATAGGGGGTGTTTTGTACCTCCTGGAGCAATTTTCTGTAGTAAGAAGGGGTAGGATGGATAAAGTGGTAGCTCTTCGAACTTATTCCAGGAATCCAGGTATGCCGTATATGTAAGAGCTTGAGTTTTTAGGACAAAGATACGCCACGAGGGCAGAAAGATGACTGCTGTGCAGTGGCTTCTGCGCAAGATGTCTCGCTTTCCAGATGTGTAACTCAGCTGCTGCAGTATCCCATGGACGTAAACTAGTTAGGGCCAGTCTCCACAACTTCTGCTTCCCTTTTGAGGTAATATTTAGTCAGCTAAGTGGTTCATTTTGGAGTTCAGAAATATAATATCTACGGAGCCATAGTAATGTGCGTCCACTCGATTGCAAGGCTAGCTCCGCCCCCTTCTGAATAGTATTTGTTAAGTTGAATGTCACATTAGAAATTTTGAATGCGGATACACTGTATTCGATTTCATTATGAACATTCGAAAACTAAAGCAACATTTGATTACCGAATTTTAATGGATTTTCATTCTTATTAACATTCGATTGTCCAAAACAAATGTCCACAGGACAACTCGTTCTACCAAACGAATTACACTTTCAGCACACTTGCCCATCCCTACTGGTAATGCCGCTACACCACCCTAACTTTGCTTTAGACCTCCTGGTCACATCTACTCTCTGCCTTGACCCTTGGGAACTGTGGAGCTAGGTGCTGGCAGATAGGTGCAAACGGGTATTTATATTCACAAATTCAAATGCTCAAATTCATCATACAATATGCTTTTTATCTTAAAATGGCAACTGTGCACTCAGTGAACTAGAAGTGATGTTGTATCTTGTTATATGTCATGTCCCTTTAAGCAACATCATATTCTTCAAGTGATCAGGACACCTGTGCAGGTACTAAGTGCTCTGCTGACATTTGTGAGAAGCCAACTAGCGGTTTACATAAAACGTAAAACAGTAAATTAAAGTTCTCAGATGGTGAGCGTGGACGAGAAGTAGATAGTATGTTCTGACTAAAAATAGTTTTTTAGCTCCTAAAATGCCTCATTTTGTCATTAAGTACCTGACTACGTCTACATCACACATGATTCAAGCGGACAATCTGCTGTCATATGCCTAAAGCTAATATGGAGATACAGGTAGGAGAGACAGAGATATAAAAACAGGAGAGGCAAAGGGGTTAAATCTAATTCATCAAAAATCCTGTGCCAACAAATATATCCCATCTGAGTTTTATGATCTTCTCCGAACTGTCCAAAAACTCATTGATCATTTGTGATAACCCCTGACACCAGCATTCAAATCCATTAGAAAACACTTTTCAAATACACATTGCGGGTTATTATTATTAGTATTTAATTTTACACTACAGACCTGTTGAACAAATAATTTAATTCTTAGCAGCAATTCCTGCCTTTAATTTGTTTCCAATTATACATTTCACCTGCTGGAGTGTATTAAATTGTGTACAAATAGCTCATTTGCCTTTCTTTTGGCATTTGAAATAACTGCTTTTGCTTCTGGTATCTCTACTTATGCTGAACAGTATTGGCTATAGAGAAGCTATGCAAATATAGAAATTACACTCTCAGTGGGAGGTGGGAGGGATAAGTACTACAATGGTACTTTTCAATTATTCTGTCTAAGTATTGGGATTTGGTATACAGACAAGTTAAGGAAACGTGTGTGTATAGAAAGTGATAAAACAAGGAAATCTGATTAGACTCTTCTTAATATAAGTATAATTTATTAACCCATTGTACACCAAATAAGAGTAATAAAATTAACACCTAGATTTAGAGTTTTGCGGCTACGCATGTTTTTTTCCCCCCGCACCTTTTAAATAACGCTGGTATTTAGAGTTCTCTGAAGGGCTGCGTTAGGCTCCAAAAAGGGAGCGTAGAGCATAATTTACCGCCACTTCAACTCTAAATACCAGCGTTGCTTATGGTAGCGGCCAGCTTGAAAAACGTGCTCTTGCACGATTTCCCCATAGGAAACAATGGGGCAGTTTGAGCTGAAAAAAACCTAACACCTGCAAAAAAGCAGCGTTCAGCTCCTAACGCAGCCCCATTGTTTCCTATGGGGAAACACTTCCTAAGTCTGCACCTAACACCCTAACATGAACCCCGAGTCTAAACACCCCTAACCTTACACTTATTAACCCCTAATCTGCCGCCCCCGCTATCGCTGACCCCTGCATTATATTATTAACCCCTAATCTTCCGCTCCGTACACCGCCGCAACCTACATTATCCCTATGAACCCGTAATCTGCTGCCCCTAACACCGCCGACCCCTATATTATATTTATTAACCCCTAATCTGCCCCCCCAGGTCGCCGCTACCTTACCTACACTTATTAACCCCTAATCTGCCAACCGGACCTCGCCGCTACTCTAATAAATGTATTAACCCCTAAAGCTAAGTCTAACCCTAACACTAACACCCCCCTAAGTTAAATATAATTTAAATCTAACGAAATAAGTTATTTCTTATTAAATAAATTAATCCTATTTAAAGCTAAATACTTACCTGTAAAATAAACCCTAATATAGCTACAATATAACGAATAATTATATTGTAGCTATTTTAGGATTTATATTTATTTTACAGGCAACTTTGTATTTATTTTAACCAGGTAAAATAGCTATTAAATAGTTAATAACTATTTATTAGCTACCTAGTTAAAATAATTACAAAATTACCTGTAAAATATATCCTAACCTAAATTACAATTAAACCTAACACTACACTATCAATAAATTAACTAAACTAACTACAATTACCTACAATTAAATCAACTAAACTAAATTACAAAAAAAACAAACACTAAATTACAAAAAATAAAAAAAGATTACAAGAATTTTAAACTAATTACACCTACTCTAAGCCCACTAAAAAAATAACAAAGCGCCCCAAAATAAAAAAAATGCCATACCCTATTCTAAAATAAAAAGTTAACAGCTCTATTACCTTACCAGCCCTTAAAAGGGCTTTTTGCGGGGCATGCCCCAAAGAAATCAGCTCTATTGCCTGTAAAAAAACATACAATACCCCCCCAAAATTACAACCCACCACCCACATACCCCTAATCTAACCCACCCAAACCCCCCTTAAAAAACCTAACACTAAGCCCCTGAAGATCTCCCTACCTTGTATTCACCCAGCCGGGTATAACCGATCCGTCCAGAAGAGGGTCCGAAGTCTTCATCCTATCCGGCAAGAAGATGTCCTCCACAGGGTCCGAAGTTTTCATCCTATCCGGCAAGAAGAGGTCCTCCAGAGGGTCCGAAGTCTTTATCCTATCCAGCAAGAAGATGTCCTCCAGAGGGTCCAAAGTCTTCATCCAGGCGGCATCTTCTATCTTCTAACATCCGGAGCTGGTCCATCTTGAAGCAGCCGGCGCAGATCCATCCTCTTCTAACGACGTCCTAAGTCTGAATGAAGGTTCCTTTAAATTACGTCATCCAAGATGGCATCCCTCGAATTCTGATTGGTTGATAGGATTCTATCAGCCAATCAGAATTAAGGTAGGATCAGCCAATAGAATGCAAGCTCAATCTGATTGGCTGATTGGATCAGCCAATCCGATTGAACTTGAATCTGACTGGCTGATTCAATCAGCCAATCAGATTTTTCCTACCTTAATTCCGATTGGCTGATAGAATCCTATCAGACCGCCAATCGGAATTCGAGGGACGCCATCTTGGATGACGTCATTTAAAGGAACCTTCATTCGTCGTTAGTCCGTCGGTGAGGAAGGATGGCTCCGTGTCCGCTGTTCAAGATGGACCTGCTCCGCTCCGGATGGAAGAAGATAGAAGATGCCGCCTGGATGAAGACTTTGGACCCTCTGGAGGACATCTTCTTGCTGGATAGGATGAAGACTTCGGACCCTCTGGAGGACATCTTCTTGCCGGATAGGATGAAGACTTCGGACCCTCTTCTGGATGGATCGGTGATACACGGCTGGGTGAATACAAGGTAGGGAGATCTTCAGGGGCTTAGTGTTAGTTTTTTTAAGGGGGGTTTGGGTGGGTTAGATTAGGGGTATGTGGGTGGTGGGTTGTAATGTTGGGGGGGGGTATTGTATGTTTTTTTACAGGCAAAAGAGCTGATTTCTTTGGGGCATGCCCCGCAAAAAGCCCTTTTAAGGGCTGGTAAGGTAATAGAGCTGTTAACTTTTTATTTTAGAATAGGGTAGGGCATTTTTTTATTTTGGGGGGCTTTGTTATTTTTTTAGGGGGCTTAGAGTAGGTGTAATTAGTTTAAAATTCTTGTAATCTTTTTTTATTTTTTGTAATTTAGTGTTTTGTTTTTTTTGTAATTTAGTTTAGTTGATTTAATTATAGATAATTGTAGTTAGTTTAGTTAATTAATTTATTGATAGTGTAGTGTTAGGTTTAACTGTAACTTAGGTTAGGATTTATTTGACAGGTAATTTTGTAATTATTTTAACTAGGTAGCTATTAAATAGTAAATAACTATTTAATAGCTATTGTACCTGGTTAAAATAAATAAAAAGTTGCCTGTAAAATAAATATAAATCCTAAAATAGCTACAATATAATTATTTGTTATATTGTAGCTATATTAGAGTTTATTTTACAGGTAAGTATTTAGCTTTAAATAGGATTAATTTATTTAATAAGAAATAATTAATTTTGTTAGATTTAAATTATATTTAACTTAGGGGGGTGTTAGGGTTAGACTTAGCTTTAGGGGTTAATACATTTATTAGAGTAGCGGCGAGGTCCGGTCGGCAGATTAGGGGTTAATAAGTGTAGGTAAAGTAGCGGCGACGCCACCCTTAAAGGGACACTGAACCCAAATGTTTTCTTTTGTGATTCAGATAGAGCATGACATTTTAAGCAACTTTCTAATTTACTCCTATTATCAAATGTTCTTCATTCTCTTGGTATCTTTATTTGAAATGCAAGAATGTAAGTTTAGATGCCGTCCCGTTTTTGGTGAACAACCTGGGTTGTTCATGCTGATTGATGGATAAATTCATCTACCAATGTAAAATTACTGCCTAAAGTTCTGAACTAATAAAAAAGCTTAGATGCCTTCTTTTTCAAATAAAGATAGCAAGAGAACAAAGAAAATTTGATAATAGGAGTAAATTAGAAAGTTGCTTAAAATTGCATGCTCTATCTGAATCACAAAAGGAAAAAAATTTGGGTTCAGTGTCCCTTTAAATTTCCCACACTTAGCCTAGACCTCCCAGTCTCAGGTGATATTGAGAGTTAGGTAACCCTATCCCCCAACTCAATAAACAGTTGTGACTTATTCTATTTCAGTGGTGACATTACCAATGCAGTGATGTTTAACAACTGTGCTGTAGTTTGTATAGGGTACCTAAATAGTTAACAGCTTTGGTGGTGCATCTGTCAGATATTTCTGCACAGCCTAATTGGTTTGTTATATGACACAATGAAAAACCACACAAATCCCATTTCAGGCTCTTGTAAATAAAGCTGTAGCTTCAAGCCCAGTTCCAGTTGGTGCCCTGCTATTGAGTCTTTCTACACTTGCTGCTTTTATTAATTGATGCATAAACTTTCTTCTTCTACATCTGCTACAAACATCACAAACTCTCATCAGTTCACTTTTTTGGAGTCCAGTTTCTTGTGACTTTGTCAAGGGACCTCTGATAAGATAGAAACTCATTAAATTCCACAAATGCAGAATGGTGGATTAGAGAGATGGGTGATTGATTTGCACAGCTGAGAAGCAAAATTACTAACACGTTTTGCTAAAAGTGACCGCAGCATGAGGGCAGATTCAATAAAACTTCATTCTAAAGATAGAGGTGTTGACAGGATGAATTAGTATTTTAGTTTTTGCAACAATGTGCAACGACCATGTTGTTTCTGTGTTTTTTATTTAAATGTTTTCTAGAGGCCCATTAGTAAAATATATTCCCAAGTGCATCTCTTCCCTTGCAGTACGGATTGGATAAATACAGACATTACAATAAATTTATAGTTGTCCTCAGAGGGACCTTTATTCATGGCCGTTTGCAGTTATGGCATCTTTATCATTTTTTCCTAGAAATATAGATGCTCAATGCATTTATGTGAAAGACTATTTAAAACAACTGCCCAAAATGACAGATGCTTTGCATTTTCCTTTTGGCAGCACGGATTTCATGGCTGCTATGAAATTTCCTGCTGGGGTAGGTAGTCAGGCTTAAAAGAAAATTAAAGTCACTTTTTATACATCATGCATAGTATATACCAGGAACTAAACATTGCTTTACATACAATATACAAAGAAAATGATTTAAAAACATTTAAAGGGATATGAAACCCAAAAATATTCATGCAAAGAAGAATACACTTTTAAAAACATTTCCAATTTAATTCTATTATCAGATTTGCTTTGTTCCCATAGTATTTTTCGTGACGAGATACCTGGGTAGGAACAGTGCTGCCATCTAGCTCTCTTGTAAATGGGTAATATTCTTGCAAAACTGCTGGCATATAGTGCCCTAGGCACATGCCTACGCCTGGGCTTATGTTTCTGCTTTTCAACAAAATTTACTTAGAGAATAAAGATTTTTTAATTTTATTTAATAGAAGTAAATTAAAAAGTTGCTTAAAAGTGAATGCCTTATCTGGATCATGAAAGACACATTTGGTTCATGTCCCTAAATATGTTGCAAAGCTTAAAAAGTTTAATAAATATGAGTATCTTATCTCTTCTGCTGTGGTCACTTAGGGACAGATTTAAATGACTTCCTGTACTCATCAAGCAAACAAATTGTAGTATGTTGAAGGTTGAAATAAATGATGAAAGGACACTGCAAGTTTTATTTACTGCACATGTTTAAGGAATTCAGTTGTGAGTTTAATGTTGGATAAAAGTGAACAAATAATGACAGTAGAACTTCAGTAAATACAAATATCCCACTGGAGAATAAAAGTCAATTTGTTTGCTGTGCCTATTTTTTGGCTGTTGAAGTATAACAGCATGTGTGCAAAAGAGCCGGCTTTATGTCTGGGCCCCTATGTGAGTGAGGAATGTCCCCTTACTGCTCTCTGGTACAGGCATCTCTCCCTGTAGGTGATTTATTACCGCTGATGATATAGCTGATCATGTGCTAATAAAGACCTTGAACGCACCGTACACAAGACGAAATAAACACACTGACCACTCAGTGATCCTATCTAATATTCCCAAATAATGCTTTACATTTATATCCTTATTTGAATTTATTAGATGTTAGATTTAAAGGGACATGAAACCCAAAACATTTCTTTCATGATTCAGACAGAGCATACAACTTCAAACAACTTTCCAATTTACTTCTATTATTTAGTTTGCTTCATTCTCTTGTTATCCTTTGCGGAAAGGTTTATCTAGGTAAGTTCAGGTGCTAGGTTCTAGCTGCTGATTGGTGGCTGCATATATATACCGATTGTCATTGGCTCACCCATGTTATCAGTTAGAAGCTTTTGCATTGCTGCTCCTTCAATAAATGATACCAACAGAATGAAGCAAATTTGATAATAGAAGCAAAACGTTGATTAAAATTGTATTTGCTGCCTAAATCATGAAAGGAATGTGTTTGGGTTTCATGGCCCTTTAACATAAATATTAAGAATTCATTGTCTGAACACAAAACATACAAAGCAAGTAAAGCTCCTTGCAATAAATGTATAGAATTGTTTCTTTGGCGCAGCAGCACTTTACATTTACCGAATTGATTCTGTGCTCTATTCTAATGTTCAGATTTGTCTGTGATTACAGCCTAGAAGAGCTGTTTTCAATAGGTTACTTATCAGCCAATCATATAGGTTTACACTGGGAAATCTTGCACATGCTCAGTAGGAGTTTGTCCCTCAGAAAGTGAAATATAAAAATACTGCGCACAATTTGATAAAGGAGGAATTCTAGAAAGTTTCTTAAACCTGCTGCTCTGTCTGACTCATGAATGTTTAGTTTTGACAGATCAGACAGGACATACAATTTTAAATAACTTTCTAATTTATTTCTGTTATCTAATTTGCTTAATGCTCTTGGTATTATTTGTTGGAAAAGCATGTCTAGGTAAGCTCAGGAGCAGCAATGTACTATTGGGAGTGAGCTGCTGATTGGTGACTACACATATATGCCTCTTGTCATTGGCTCTTGTCTTGTGCTAGCTCCCAGTACGGCATTGCTGCTCCTTCAACAAAAAATACCAAGAGAATGAAGCAAATTTGTTAATAGAAGTAAATAAAAAAAAAAAATTAAAACTGTATTTTATGTCTGAATCATGAAAGGGAAAAAAACTGTGTTTCATGTCCCTTTAAGTAAACAATTTAGCAGAACATACAGTTAAACGCAACAAATACAATTTTAAACAACATTCCAATTTACGTCTATTATCTAATTTATTTTATTCTTAAGATATCCTTTTGTTAAAGAAATAGCAAACCACATGGGTGAGCCAATCACACAAGGGATCTGTGTGCAGCAACCAATCAGCAGCTACTGAACCTATTTATATATGCTTTTCAACAAAGGATATCAAGAGAAAGAAGCAAATTAGATCATTAAAGTAAATTGGAAAGTTGTTTAACATTGCCTGCTCTTTCTAAATCATGAAAGAAAAAAAATTGGGTTTCATGTCCCTTTAATTGCAAATATGTGGAAACAAGACTCAAATCCTATTGTAGCCTAATAACAGACTAATGACTTTCGTCTCTAAGCCCGATCTGTTTAAAATCAAAAGCTTAGTAAAGTTTGCAGAAAAGGTTTTGAACAAATGAGATAAACCGTTTGATGAAACTATTGTAATTCAATTTATATCTTTACATATATATTTGTTATCCTTGTCATTTATTGGAACTTTAATAAAAGCCAATAAAAAAATAAAAATAAACTTATGGCTTAGACAGAGCATGCAACTTTAAAAAAAACTTTCAAATGCACTTATGTTTTTAAATTTGCTTTGTTCTCTTGGTATCCTTTGTTGAAAGGCATGCCTAGGTAGGTTCAGGAACAGCTAGTTAGGGAGCTGGTTGCTGATTGGTGGCTACACACATATGTCAGCTCCAGGTAGTACTTGCTTCAAACTTCCTAGAAAGCCCAAAATCCGTAACCTAGGTTTAGTTGAAAATGCTGACTGTTACCTAAACCAGCCATTAATTTGCAGCATTTTTTTTTTTACAACTTTTACACAAAAGCAAGGTGGGGGGGGGGGGGGTTAATGTCTCCTAACAGTGAGATACATCTGTAGAAAATATAATACTACATAAAGAAGAAACCTATTGCTGTTGTACTTCATTAATCAGAGCTCCAAAATATCAAGAATCAAAAAAAGTTCAAGGTTAAACCGTAAATGCTTGTTCAATTAATAAAAATGTAAATGTTTGTATAAAGCTGGGTGACTGTAGGGAAGCTGAAGGCACGACGGTTACGCTGCCAGGTCACGTAGCGCCTCAGAGCAGCTGTCTACTATGTGAGGCGAAGCAAACTTGGAAATGAACATTTTCATTGTAAATTATAACATGTAAAAAATTGTTGGATTAGTCTGGTAATCGCTTCAGCTAGAAGATTATTGCAGCGGAGGAAAGTTTTCCATAGAAATCAGGAGTTGACTTGTGTTATTGCCAATGAAATCTTCAGAAGTAGATGAAAATGATGTGAACAGACTTCAGTTGTGAAATAAATATATAAATATACACAGAACAGGAGAGGCAGAAAATCCAAACCCACTGCTTGTATTCACTTCTGTAGAACCAGCTTTAAAAGGGACAACTTGATTTTTTTTATTGTTTAAAAAGAAAGATAATCCCTTTATTACCTATTCCCCAGTTTTGCATAACCAACACTGTTATATTAATATACTTTTTACCTCTGTGATTACCTTATATCTAAGCCTCTGCAGACTGCCCCTTATCTCAGTTATATTAATACACTTTTTACCTCTGTGATTACCTTGTATCTAAGCCTCTGCAGACTGCCCCTTATCTCAGTTTTTTGACAGACTTTCATTTTAGCCAATCAGTGCTGACTTATAAATAACTCCCATAAATAAAAAGAGAGAAGCGCTCAACCTGGGAATTAACAATAGCATAATAACTTGTTCTGTGGCTAGTTACCACCCAAGAAGCAGCCTCTTTTTGCTCAACATGTGCCTTTCACAGAGAAGAACTTTCCTGAAGCATATCAGTCTGATCCTGACTTAACAGTACAGTCCAGCCCCGAAATACCAGGCAATCCCTCTCTGAACGAGAGAAACAGAAAAACCCCAGACATACAGGTAGAACTCGAAAAATTAGAATATCGTGCAAAAGTTCATTTATTTCACTAATGCAACTTAAAAGGTGAAACTAATATATGAGATAGACTCATTACATGCAAAGCAAGATAGTTCAAGCCGTGATTTGTCATAATTGTGATGATTATGGCTTACAGCTCATGAAAACCCCAAATCCATAATCTCAGAAAATTAGAATATTACATGCAATCAATAAAACAAGGATTGTACATAGAACAATATCGGACCTCTGAAAAGTATAAGCCTGCATACTGTATGTACTCAGTACTTGGTTTGGGCCCCTTTTGCAGCAATTACTGCCTCAATGCGTCATGGCATGGGAGCTATCAGCCTGTGGCACTGCTGAGGTGTTATGGAAGACCAGGATGCTTCAATAGCGGCCTTCATGCATTGTTCGGTCTCATGTCTCTCATCTTTCTCTTGGCAATGCCCCATAGATTCTCTATGGGGTTAAGGTCAGGCGAGTTTGCTGGCCAATCAAGCACAGTAATCCCACGGTCATTGAACCAGGTTTTGGTGCTTTTGGCAGTGTGGGCAGGTGCTAAGTCCTGCTGGAAAATGAAGTCCGCATCCCCATAGAGCTCGTCTGCGGAAGGAAGCATGAGGTGCTCCAAAATCTCCTGGTAGATGGCTGCGTTGACCCTGGATTTAATGAAGCACAGTGGACCAAAACCAGCAGATGACATGGCTCCCCAAATCAGACTGTGGAAACTTCACACTGGACTTCAAGCATTGTGAAAGTCCCCAACACTTTTGAATGGCCTTTTCCTGACAATCCTCTCCAGGCTGCGGTCATCCCTGCTGCTTGTGCACCTTTTTCTTCCACACTTTTCCCTTCCACCTAACTTTCTATTAATGTGCTTTGATACAGCACTTTGGGAACATCCAACTTCTTTTGCAATTACCTTTTGAGGCTTTCCCTGCTTATGGACGGTGTCAATGATGGTTTTCTGCACAACTGTCAGGTCAGCAGTCTTTCCCATGATTGTGATTCCTACTGAACCAGACTGAGAGACCATTTAAAGGCTCAGGAACCCTTTGCAGGTGTTATGGCTTAATTAGCTGATTAGAGTGGGACACTTTGAGCCTAGAATATTGCACCTTTTCACAATATTCTAATTTTCTGAGATTGTGGATTTGGGGTTTGCATGAGCTGTAAGCTATAATCATCACAATTATGACAAATCACGGCTTGAACTATCTTGCTTTGCATGTAATGAGTCTATCTCATATATTAGTTTCACCTTTTAAGTTGCATTAGTGAAATAAATGAACTTTTGCACGATATTCTAATTTTTTGAGGTTCACCTGTATAAAGAAAATAAATGTATTGTTATTTTATGCACCCATTAAGGGTATCACTAGAAAGACCTGATTGCCTATAAAATAAAAAAAGGTGTATAATATGTATAGAGCAGACAATTAAGGTAAAACCATTAGTTAGCAAAAATGCCATTTAAAGGGACATGAAACCCAATTTGTTTTCTTTCATGATTCAGATAGAAAAACAATTTGAAAAAAAAAAATCCAATTTACTTCTATTATCAAATTTGTGCCAGTCTCATGTTATTCTTTGTTGAAGAGATATCTAGGTAGGTGGTGTGCACGTCTGCAGCACTACATGACAGGGAATAGTGCTGCCATCTAGTGTTCTTGATAATGTATAATACGAGCACACTACTGAACTTAGCTTCGTGATTTTCAACAAAGGATAAAAAATGAAGAAAATGTGATACTAGAAGTAAATTAAAAAGTTGTTTAAAATTAAATATTCTATCTGGATCCTGAAAAAAAACTTTTAGGTTTAATGTCCCTTTAAGCAGAGAAACTGGGAAAAACCATAGTCCTTAACAAGTTTTGCTAACAAATTGACTGTTTAATTAATTCTAAAACCCATTTTGTATTCAGATCCTTTTACAATACTGTGCTTAGTTGCTGATATACACACTGTGAATGTATAAAAAGAATGTTGTGGCCCATTGTGAAATAGTTTTTAGCACTCTCAGATCTATGTTATTGATGTTTAAATATCATTTTGTAACTTATCTGTGCTGGTTACAATCATAAAAGTCAAATGAAAACATAAAGATTGTTCCCTCCTTTACAATAACTATCGGTGAATTTACTGACCTTTGATGAATCAATCTTATAATGTCATTGTCTTTGTTATCTTAACCCCTCAAGTGCCTAAAAGACCTGCAATAAAATGCAGCGCTCACAGCACTTAAGTGAATAAAAACACGTAAAGACGAGGTTAACAGCTTTAGTGACACAGAACTGCAGATGTTTTTTTTATTCTTGGCTTGGAAAATACTCACGTTCTGTCATTATGTTTTGCTATTTATCTTTTACTGAAAAGTTCTCACTTCAGCAGTAACGACTAATAAAATCGGTTTTGGAAGCGTTGATGCGGTAGTGCCCCCAGGAGGTAAAATAATGAAAAATCTACATTATATTTCACTAAGGCTAAATTATAAATGGATATATATGTTTGTGTATATATTTATATATATATATATATATATATATATATATATATGTTTATATAGATATATGTGTATATATATATATACTGTATATACACAAACACACACAAACATATACAGTATATATATATATATATATATATATATATATATATATATACACACACACACTCACACAGTATCTCACAAAAGTAAGTACACCCCTCACATTTTTGTAACTATTTTATTATATCGTTTCATGAGACAACACTGAAGAAATGACACTTTGCTACAATGTAAAGTAGTGAGTGTAAAGCCTGTATTACAGTGTACATTTGCTGTCCCCTCAAAATAACTCAACACACAGCCATTAATGTCTAAACTGTTAGCAACAAAAGAGAGTACACCCCTAAGTGGAAATGTCCAAATTGGGCCCAATTAGATATTTTCACTCCCGGTGTCATGTGACTCATTAGTGTTACAAGGACTCAGGTGTGAATGGAGAGCAGGTGTCTTAAATTTGGTGTTATCGCTCTCACACTCTCTCATACTGGTCACTGGAAGTTCAACATGGTACCTCATGGCAAAGAACTCTCTGAGGATCTGAAAAAAGAATTGTTGCTCTACATAAAGATGGCCTCCTAGGCTATAAGAAGATTGCTAAGACCCTGAAACTGAGCTGCAGTATGGTGGGCAAGACCATACAGCGGTTTCACAGGACAGGTTCCACTCAGAACAGGCCTCGCCATGGTCGACCAAAGAAGTTGAGTGCACATGCTCAGCATCATATCCAGAGGTTGTCTTTGGTATATAGACGTATAAGTGCTGCCAGCATTGCTGCAGAGGTTAAAGGGGTGGGGGGGCAACCTTTCAGTGCTCAGACCATACGCCGCACATTGCATCAAATTGGTCCATATGGCTGTCGTCCCAGAAGGAAGCCTCTTCTAAAGATGATGCATAAGAAAGCCTGCAAACAGTTTGCTGAAGACAAGCAGACTAAGGACATTGATTACTGAAGGATACAAGTAGAAGAATTCGATCCACGCCAGAGGAAGTTTAAAACAAGAACTTTATTTTATCCTTTAAAACACAATGGGGTTTGTCAAAAGCAGCACAAAGAGTGAGCGCAGCACCTGGCTTACGCGTGCAAGTGTGTTTTTAATTTACCATTAACGCTTAAGCCAATCAGCTTTCAGTGTGTTCTTAAAAAAGGAGAGTGGAACACAGCACCATAGGCTATGACTACGGCTCCTATGCCGAAACACGAAAAGTTCTTGTTTTAAACTTCCTCTGGCGTGGATCGAATTCTTCTACTTGTATCCTGTGCATCATCCAGTGATCCGACGCCGAGGTTCTTGCTACCGAGCACACCCCCACCAAGGAACCAATCGACAGCTTTCCTAAAGCGGTGACGTCATCCCGGAAGTACCGGGGCATCTGAGGAAAAGTTCAGGCAGCGGGCGCCCACGGAGGCGGAGGAGACTACTGAGTGTGTTCACTCTCACTGAAGGTTTTGGTCCCAGATCCCGGAGGAGCTTGATTAATCCCAGGTGTAGGGTAAGCGGGCACGATTAGAGTGCCGCTTCCTTTGACATTGTATAAACTTTGACTTTGCTTTGGAATAACAGGGGAAATTTTAGTCCCAGATACTTTGGTTCCTTTACAAGTGGAGGTTTCTCATATTGGTTATTTATCTGTGATTGATACACAGTAAGGACTCACCCCCTTTTCACTTTTGATTCAACATTGATTACTGAAACCATGTCCTGTGGTCCAATGAGACCACGATAAACTTATTTGGTTCAGATGGTGTCAAGCGTGTGTGGCAGCAACCAGATGAGGAGTACAAAGACAAGTGTTTCTTGCCTACAATCAAGCATGGTGGTGGGAGTGTCATGGTCTTGGCCTGCATGAGTGCTGCTGGCACTGGGGAGTTACAGTTCATTAAGGGAACCATGAATACCCACATGTACTGTGAGATACTGAAGCAGAGCATGATCCCCTCCCTTCGGAGACTGGGCCACAGGGCAGTATTCCAACATGATAATGACCCCATACACACCTCCAAGACGACCACTGCCTTGCTAAAGAAGCTGAGGGTTAAGGTGATGGACTGGCCAAGCATGTCTCCAGACCTGAACTCTGTGGGGCATCCTCAAACGGAAGTTGGGGGTTTCAGCCTGAAAAGGCTACTTTTTGATTTGTCGTGATTTCGGCTGATTGTCGAAAGTCAGTTTTTGGCAGCTCAAAAATCCCTATTTATACTATGGAGCCGAAAACTGCACAGCAATCACAATACGTGTACTAATTTTCAAAATAATTTTTGGCTGATACTGTAAGTCCTTGGAAGGTTTTTCAGGCACCTGTTTTTTTTACTTTTTCACATCTGTTTCCAAACAGTCTTTTGGATTGCACCTATGTTAAATGCCACTGGTGACCTTCTAGAGATTTGTTAATATACATGGTATGGATTCATTAAAGCTCCATTCATACCTATTGGAGAGACTGTATACAGGCAGCACAGTACACAGTACACAGGCACATATACAAAGACACATAAATTAGAATCGTACGTCAAAATGTGTCCCCAAACAACTATTACAACAGCTCAACATCTCCCACAGCCCCTATTGAGAAAGAGGCCTAATATAAAACTTAAATTTGTTAGATCTCCATCTACCCAACCTGCAAATGTTGTTACCCGAGGCCCCGCAAGCTGCAGCAGATGTATCTGCACCTATACGAAAGGAGTGTGGCGTGATTCGAGCAGGGTATAGCCCCACACCGATCACTGCTTTGTGCAATACCATGCTAAACTGAAAACGAGACAAAGATGTTCTGTCTTCATGCACAAAAAATTGAACACTCCCTGCCGGTCAGACTTTGAGATATTCCAACAGCAGTTCCACCAGACAGCACTCCTTCGAGGGCTGCGCACACAACCTCTCCCCGTGCTGGCTTTAGAAGGAGAAACTAATTCCCCAACCCTTAAAGCCACGAAAAACGCCCCCATGAAGGCTGCCTTGAATAGAGAAACTTCATAATTCGACGTACAAACAGCCGACAAGAATTGTAACAGCTTTTGCAACGTCTCGAACATGATGGGTTCCCTCCAGTCGACCCTCCTAATCTCTGCACCCCAGCCATGCAGTATCTGGCAAACCAAAAAGGAACCAGCAGGGTTTGTCGAACCCAACAGCCGGTAGAAAAACCCCAGTGCCACAATTCTGCTTTGCACTGCCCCGTTCTTCATCTTCCTTGCTCTCAAGCATGTTAACCATTCCAACAGCATTACCTGACCCACAGTAAATACATCACACTCCTGTGAACGACAGAAAAGCTGCCACTCTTTCCAATGTCTTACTTATGTAGACCACATTTTTGGAGCCAGGGAAGCCTTCACCAAGTGCATCAGCTATTACATTTTCCACCCCTGGCATGTGCTTCGCCCTAAACTGAGAATTTGCTTCTAAGCATCTTAGCACTAAGAATATCATGTACCTGACTACCAAGAGAGAGGAAGCTGATAAACTGTTGATGGCATGCACAACACTCAAGTTGTCAGACCAGAAAACCACAGAGCGATTGTGTAACCTCTCTGCCCAAAGCTTGACCACCACCACAATGGGGAAGAGCTCCAACAGTGACACGTTTCGGGTAAAGCCGTAAGAGTGCCAACTCCCGGGCCATGCCCCCGCTCACCACTCGCCCCTAAAGTATGTACCAAAGCCAAAAGTTCCAGATGCATCAGTGAAAAGCTTTAGGTCCTCATTAGACACGTCCCCGTCATGCCAGAGTCGCACACCATTAAAGTCCCTCAAAAATCTCTCCCAGGCAGCCAGATCCTCTGCCATGTCCCGAAACACCTTAATCTTAACCCCTGGGTCCCTATGCCTCTGAAGAGATGCCTCCAGCCGTCTATTAAAGACTCGACCCATGGGAATCACCCTGCACAAGAAATTAAGCAATCCCAACAAGGATTGCAAATCCCTCAACAGCAAAACTGCACGGTGGCACCTGTCCAAACCGCCACTAGCAGATTGCTTATCTTATCGTCTGGAAGATGACAAAGCTGAGCTTCAGTATCGATCTCAATCCAAAATCTGTCCCCAAACAACTATTACAACAGCTCAACAACTCGCACAGCCCCTATTGAGAAAGAGGCCTAATATAAAACGTAAATTTGTTAGATATGTCCAGCTTGGCCAAAAACGCGTCCCCTCCTTGTCCCTGCACTATACCCACCACCGAATTAAACGATTGGTAATGCACCAAACTTAGAGCGGGGCCGATCACGTCACTGACCGATCGGCCCTTAGGGTAGGACAGATGTTTAATCAGGCAGAACTTACCTGATTCCTTTTTAGGTACGACCCCCAAAGGGGACACTACCAGATCAGGTAATGGCATCTCATGGAAAGAACCTACTATCCTCCACAAACTCACCTCTTTAGCCAACTTTTCATGCACAACATCTGGAAACTGGTAAGCTGACTTTAGGTTCCTGTGCGAGGGGGAACCCAAAACTGCCTGCAAAACCGGATTACAAAACCAACCCTAATATCCGATAAAAGCAGGCGGGCCGCTTGCCGGTTCGGGTATAACTGTAACCAAGGCTCAAGGACTTCCACCCTCAATGGAGTGGGTTCCTGGAGCTGCTCCTTTAGGAGCAATTCTGTCGCCAGACTTCTCCTTTTTTCTGGGGAAGCACTCACATCCCGGGTGTCCTCCCCCACGATGCTTGCATATGTGCCACAAGGAGCAGCTAGTCCCCTGGTCACATTGCCTGTCTTGGAACTTTCAGCACTCTCTCGTTCTCCTCCTTGCCTTTGGTACTGCCCATGATGGCTGCACCTTAGTGGAGGACGTTGGGTAGGGAGGCTGATCCGCCCCCAGGCGGGACCAAAGCTGCATTTCGGTCATGCCAAAAGTTAAAGTGCGATCACTAGACATCTTCCTCCTGAAGTCTGCGTCATAATCCCTCCACACTCCTTCTCCATGATTCCTACGGATCCAATCTATGGTATCCATAAACTTAAAGAGTATGAGCCCATGCCCGGGGTATTTGTCCAAGTAACAGGTGGCTAAGACCCTGAAGCAGTGCTCCCATTCCTCAAAGGTATCGGGGCGCTTCACCTTCTTAGGGCCCGTCCCGTCCTCACTCTTTTCTTTTGCGCAATAGGCTTCAACTGATAATTCAAAAATATTTACGTACCTACCCTCGTGAATTTTCATGACCCCGTAGGCTTTAAGTGCCCATGCAGGGAATGGATGATGCAGGGGTACGAGTCCCCCTGCACCGCTGCCTTGAGACTCAGCGCATTACCCTCTTGGGCCAGAGTTGTGGCCACTAGCGACAACACCACGGTCAAAGATGTCAGCACTCCTCTGCTCAACTGAGCTTGGCTTGTCACCAACTGCTTCAGCATACTAAACATACATTTCTGCCCCTTTACCTCCAACCCCAAGGCACCCTCACTCTCAGACCCTGAGTCATCAGAAGAATAAGGTAAAACAGAACGTACATGTGAAAAAGCAGACATCTCCCCTGGACCCAGGAACTGCGACCACCGCTCCCTCCTGAAGGCCCGTAGCAGACGTTGTGGCCAGGGATGATGAAAGAGGACCCACACCGAGCTCATTTTCTGTCTCTGCTGCCCCACACTGTTGAGACCGGACACCAGCTAGCGCCTCCTGCATTAGAGACAAAATATTGGGAGTACCCCTGTCTTGTGCCTGATCGCTGCCAAGGGTGGCAACCACACTCATAGTTTTATCATACACCCCTTGCCATTTGACAACCCCTATTCCCTCATGCACCTCTACATCGTTTGGGAAAATAGGGCTGGACCTGGAGTCCCTATGGGCTTGTGTGGCTATATTGTCCTCCCAATCAGACTCATCCACCCAGTCATCCTCTGCATACTCAGCCTCGGCTATATCATGTCGCTGCTCTGTCTCCCTAGTCCCTGATGCATTCATATTGCCCCCAGCAGTCATCGACACTTGCATCCTGGGCCTAGGCCCCGATTAACATGTGTGCTCTCTGCCCCTAGCACTGAGATATCAAATGTCCTTGCAGAACTGGATGTCTTTCTTGCAACCTGCTGCCCCATAATCACACATTCGTACGGTACACCCGGTTCATGAGCCCGGCTTGTACTCCCATCAGCCTCAGCATTGTGCTCATGATTCCCAGCGAGACCCCTGCTAATCAAGTCCCCTCTGCCGCTACTGAGTAGAGGCCGTAATTGTCTAGTGCCATGTTTGCGCCCCAGGCTATGAATAGCCCTACTCGGCAAGCTCATTGACCCACGCTGACCTCTCACGGACCTGCGACCCCTCACAATGCCAGCCCGCCCCAGAGGTACTCCCTTACCTACCTGTGAGGTCCCTCACCTCACCGCGCTCCTCTCATGCTGCCCACTCGCTTGAATCCCTCCATCGCAATGATTCGCTGAACCGGAAGTGACACCACCCACCGCCAGAACGCTGCAGACTGCCGAGAAGGCCGCTCCGGAAGTCCTACTGGCCATTGGAGGCCAGGGTGAGGATTCCCAAAGCCCTTCAGGCCGCTGTGTCACCAATGATCTTTCCGACGATGCTCCCACTACCGACGTAAATCACCGCAAGATGACCGCCACCATCGACGCGATAACCCAGCCGTCTCAACTAGGCCTAAATCTGGTAGGGGGAGGGTAGGGGAGGGCACAGATGCGCCAGAACTCTGCGCTGCCCATTAGGCCACATTCACGCCCTGCCCTAGGCCAGCCTGCACAACTGGCAAAGTTACAACCTCCTTAGGGTCTACTGAGCCCCCATCTACCACTAGCACCCTGGGATCTAAAGGGACTCTGCCCACAGCTACTGGAGTCCCTCCCTCTGCTGCTCCCATGGCCTAGGAACCCTGTGAACCCCTAGGTATGGGTGGGATAATTTCCTCCTCACTATCTATAACACTTATCTGCTCTCTTGCAGGCTGTCTTCTTCTGGCTGCGGTCTCCACCTCATACCCCTCGCAAAGCCTCTTCAGTGGAACAGATTACCTCCTTGATCGCTCCATGATGAAAATCAAGAAACAAGAAAAACAGGAGTCTTCAACCAGCGCAGCAGGAAAAAGATCGACCTGCTACTTCCTGCTGCCTTCTTTTAAAGGTAAGTCCAGGACCTCCCAATACCCTGCAACATTTTTGCCAGCACTGCAGCACACTCCCATTCCACTGAGCCTTAACCCTTAAGGCTATTCCAAGCCCATGCTGGTCTCTACACTAACCAAAGGCAAGTTAATTACCACTCTGACACATTTAACTACTAGAAAGATCATTTACTTTGCCTGTAATATGTCCTATGATGGACTTATAGATATGACAATCAGTATTATTATTAATTCAGAGTATTACCTATACTATGATCTGGGTTTATAGTCCGAAAAGCTGGGCTCCTCCTTGAGGCTATTAATGCTTACTGTACAGTTCCCTTGTTTCCTCTTTTTATACTAACCATATAGCACTACAGCAGAATATGGATATATAACTTACAATGACATTACAACTAAACCTGAGGTTTATGTGATGAGACCCATAAGTGGTCTCCTTTATTCAAGGTAACCTTCTGTTGATATAATCTTTCTACATGGTATGAGGTCCAAGAGTGGGCTACTGAATAGGCCTATAGTTTAACTGGCATATCTCTATGATGTTTTTGTACAGCAACTACTTATATTGCTAATAATTTTATTATAGATTGCAGATATTTCTTACTGTATTCTTACTTTTAAATTGTATCACATATGACTTAGTTACTGTGGGCAGCCAGAGAAGTTGAGTTTATCGAGGAGGCTGCGGCGCAGAATGGGTAAGTTTAATTCTGTTTCGTTTTAGTGATGGTAAATCCTAGCGTTTTTTACTATTGCTATATGGTCGTTTGACAACTTTCAGAAGGATTTTTTAACCCAGTACGGTATCCTGCTAGGGTCAAAAAGCTCTTTTTAATGGATACAATCTATTTAAAGGGTCTATGCCCCACCTTTGTATGATTCCCAAACAAAACAGGAACATTCTGGTAATATATTATATTGTATTATACTGTGTTATACTATTAAATTATGTGTGGTGCAGGAGTTTAATTTCAGAATTTCCATGATTTTAAACTGCAGGTACAATGATTATTCTGATGGGAAAACACTTTTGTACAAACAAAAATGAGTTGCTTTGCAGGCTATCAATGTAACAGAATGGCTTCATGGCTGACAGTGTTGGAGTGGGGCTTCCGTACAAATATCATTATATGATCACTGATCCACCCCTCTCACTATCTAAAATGTGTGCTAAAAATTAACAGCATTACAATGTGTGTGTTGTGTTTGTGTATTGTGCAGTGTGACATTTTGCTTCTACTGAGCATGCTTAAAATATAAAAAAATAAGTGACATTATATAAACAGTTACTGTTGTTTTTTCACCAACCAAAAAATATATATATTACCAACTACTAGACATGTACATGGGCAAAAAAGAATTTCATCCATCCAGGCATTCAGTTTTGACAAATATTGGATTTAGGTTCATTGCCGTTATTTCCAAGGGGAACAGCTAATATAGACAACTAATATTAACAAAAATCTACCATGATAGGATTCGAACAATTAAAAGAACCTACAAATGATAAAGGAACATACAACTCCTGTATGATTAAAATCCAGCATTTAGTGCCTGACCGGCTGTCCCTAACATCAGTCATTAGTAATACTATAGCAGGATTGGACAGGGGACAATGGAGAAATTAATGGTAAGACCCCCTATACATCATTACAAAGGAAGGAGCTTATTATCCAAACAATATAACTCCTTCCCCCCATTCCTGCACCTTTTTTGGTGCCAAATGGTATGAACATTTGGCACCTAATATTAATTTTTAATCTGTTTCATCCAATAATGTTTTCTCCCGTTTATATATTAAACGACTCAATGAATCAGCAATGCACATCTCTACCAACTACACAATGCAATCTATATGTAAGCTAAATATAATAAGGGTTGGATCTCTATCAACTACACAATGCAATCTATATGTAAGCTAAATATAATAAGGGTTGGATCTCTACCAACTACACAATGCAATCTATATGTAAGCTAAATATAATAAGGGTTGGATCTCTACCAACTACACAATGCGATCCATCTGTAAGCTAAATATAATAAGGGTTGGATCTCTACCAACTACACAATGCAATCTATATGTAAGCTAAATATAATAAGGGTTGGATCTCTACCAACTACACAATGCGATCTATCTGTAAGCTAAATATAATAAGGGTTGGATCTCTACCAACTACACAATGCAATCTATATCTAAGCTAAATATAATAAGGGTTGGATCTCTACCAACTACACAATGCAATCTATATGTAAGCTAAATATAATAAGGGTTGGATCTCTACCAACTACACAATGCAATCTATATGTAAGCTAAATATAATAAGGGTTGGATCTCTACCAATAAACAATGCAATCTATATGTAAGCTAAATATAATAAGGGTTGGATCTCTACCAACACACAATGCAACCTATATGTAAGCTAAATATAATAAGGGTTGGATCTCTACCAACTACACAATGCGATCTACATGTAAGCTAAATATAATAAGGGTTGGATCTCTACCAATACACAATGCGATCTATATGTAAGCTAAATATAATAAGGATTGGATCTCTACCAACTACACAATGCAATCTATCTGTAAGCTAAATATAATAAGGGTTGGATCTCTACCAACTACACAATGCAATCTATATGTAAGCTAAATATAATAAGGGTTGGATCTCTACCAACTACACAATGCAATCTATATGTAAGCTAAATATAATAAGGGTTGGATCTCTACCAAATACACAATGCAATCTATCTGTAAGCTAAATATAATAAGGGTTGGATCTCTACCAACTACACAATGCGATCTATATGTAAACTAAATATAATAAGGGTTGGATCTCTACCACGACACAATGCAATCTATATGTAAGCTAAATATAATAAGGGTTGGATCTCTACCAATACACAATGCAATCTATATGTAAGCTAAATATATTAAAGGTTGGATCTCTACCAATACACAATGCAATCTATATGTAAGCTAAATATAATAAGGGTTGGATCTCTACCAATACACAATGCAATCTATATGTAAGCTAAATATAATAAGGGTTGGATCTCTACCAATACACAATGCGATCTATATGTAAGCTAAATATAATAAGGGTTGGATCTCTACCAACGACACAATGCAATCTATATGTAAGCTAAATATAATAAGGGTTGGATCTCTACCAACTACATAATGTAATCTATATGTAAGCTAAATATAATAAGGGTGGGATCTCTACCAATACAAAATGCAATCTATATGTAAGCTAAATATAATAAGGGTTGGATCTCTACCAACTACACAATGCAATCTATATGTATGCTAAATATAATAAGGGTTGGATCTTTACCAATACACAATGCAATCTATATGTAAGCTAAATATAATAAGGGTTGGATCTCTACCAATACACAATGTGATCTATATGTAAGCTAAATATAATAAGGTTTGGATCTCTACCAATTACACAATGCGATCTATATGTAATCTAAATATAATAAGGGTTGGATCTCTACCAACTACACAATGCAATCTATATGTAAGCTAAATATAATAAGGGTTGGATCTCTACCAATACACAATGCGATCTATATGTAAGCTAAATATAATAAGGGTTGGATCTCTACCAACGACACAATGCAATCTATATGTAAGCTAAATATAATAAGGGTTGGATCTCTACTAACTACACAATGCAATCTATATGTAAGCTAAATATAATAAGGGTTGGATCTCTACCAACTACACAATGCGATCTATATGTAAGCTAAATATAATAAGGGTTGGATCTCTATCAACTACACAATGCAATCTATATGTAAGCTAAATATAATAAGGGTTGGATCTCTACCAACTACACAATGCAATCTATATGTAAGCTAAATATAATAAGGGTTGGATCTCTACCAACTACACAATGCGATCCATCTGTAAGCTAAATATAATAAGGGTTGGATCTCTACCAACTACACAATGCAATCTATATGTAAGCTAAATATAATAAGGGTTGGATCTCTACCAACTACACAATGCGATCTATCTGTAAGCTAAATATAATAAGGGTTGGATCTCTACCAACTACACAATGCAATCTATATCTAAGCTAAATATAATAAGGGTTGGATCTCTACCAACTACACAATGCAATCTATATGTAAGCTAAATATAATAAGGGTTGGATCTCTACCAACTACACAATGCAATCTATATGTAAGCTAAATATAATAAGGGTTGGATCTCTACCAATAAACAATGCAATCTATATGTAAGCTAAATATAATAAGGGTTGGATCTCTACCAACACACAATGCAACCTATATGTAAGCTAAATATAATAAGGGTTGGATCTCTACCAACTACACAATGCGATCTACATGTAAGCTAAATATAATAAGGGTTGGATCTCTACCAATACACAATGCGATCTATATGTAAGCTAAATATAATAAGGATTGGATCTCTACCAACTACACAATGCAATCTATATGTAAGCTAAATATAATAAGGGTTGGATCTCTACCAACTACACAATGCAATCTATATGTAAGCTAAATATAATAAGGGTTGGATCTCTACCAACTACACAATGCAATCTATATGTAAGCTAAATATAATAAGGGTTGGATCTCTACCAAATACACAATGCAATCTATCTGTAAGCTAAATATAATAAGGGTTGGATCTCTACCAACTACACAATGCGATCTATATGTAAACTAAATATAATAAGGGTTGGATCTCTACCACGACACAATGCAATCTATATGTAAGCTAAATATAATAAGGGTTGGATCTCTACCAATACACAATGCAATCTATATGTAAGCTAAATATATTAAAGGTTGGATCTCTACCAATACACAATGCAATCTATATGTAAGCTAAATATAATAAGGGTTGGATCTCTACCAATACACAATGCAATCTATATGTAAGCTAAATATAATAAGGGTTGGATCTCTACCAATACACAATGCGATCTATATGTAAGCTAAATATAATAAGGGTTGGATCTCTACCAACGACACAATGCAATCTATATGTAAGCTAAATATAATAAGGGTTGGATCTCTACCAACTACATAATGTAATCTATATGTAAGCTAAATATAATAAGGGTGGGATCTCTACCAATACAAAATGCAATCTATATGTAAGCTAAATATAATAAGGGTTGGATCTCTACCAACTACACAATGCAATCTATATGTATGCTAAATATAATAAGGGTTGGATCTTTACCAATACACAATGCAATCTATATGTAAGCTAAATATAATAAGGGTTGGATCTCTACCAATACACAATGTGATCTATATGTAAGCTAAATATAATAAGGTTTGGATCTCTACCAATTACACAATGCGATCTATATGTAATCTAAATATAATAAGGGTTGGATCTCTACCAACTACACAATGCAATCTATATGTAAGCTAAATATAATAAGGGTTGGATCTCTACCAATACACAATGCGATCTATATGTAAGCTAAATATAATAAGGGTTGGATCTCTACCAACGACACAATGCAATCTATATGTAAGCTAAATATAATAAGGGTTGGATCTCTACTAACTACACAATGCAATCTATATGTAAGCTAAATATAATAAGGGTTGGATCTCTACCAACTACACAATGCGATCTATATGTAAGCTAAATATAATAAGGGTTGGATCTCTACCAACGACACAATGCAATCTATGTAAGCTAAATATAATAAGGGTTGGATCTCTACCAACTACACAATGCAATCTATATGTAAGCTAAATATAATAAGGGTTGGATCTCTACCAACTACACAATGCGATCTATATGTAAGCTAAATATAATAAGGGTTGGATCTCTACCAACGACACAATGCAATCTATATGTAAGCTAAATATAATAAGGGTTGGATCTCTACCAACTACATAATGTAATCTATATGTAAGCTAAATATAATAAGGGTTGGATCTCTACCAATACACAATGCAATCTATATGTAAGCTAAATATAATAAGGGTTGGATCTCTACCAACTACACAATGCAATCTCTCTGTAAGCTAAATATAATAAGGGTTGAATCTCTACCAACTACACAATGTAATCTATATGTAAGCTAACTATAATAGGGGTTGGATCTCTACCAACTACACAATGTAATCTATATGTAAGCTAAATATAATAAGGGTTGGATCTCTACCAACTACACAATGCAATCTATATGTAAGCTAAATATAATAAGGGTTGGATCTCTACCAATACACAATGCAATCTATATGTAAGCTAAATATAATAAGGTTTGGATCTCTACCAATACACAATGCAATCTATATGTAAGCTAAATATAATAAGGGTTGGATCTCTACCAATACACAATGCAATCTATATGTAAGCTAAATATAATAAGGTTTGGATCTCTACCAATACACAATGCAATGTATATGTAAGCTAAATATAATAAGGGTTGGATCTCTACCAATACACAATGCAATTTATATGTAAGCTAAATATAATAAGGGTTGGATCTCTACCAACTACACAATGCGATCTATATGTAAGCAAAATATAATAAGGGTTGGATCTCTACCAACTACACAATGCAATCTATATGTAAGCTAAATATAATAAGGGTTGGATCTCTACCAATACACAATGCTATCTATATGTAAGCTAAATATAATAAGGGTTGGATCTCTACCAACGACACAATGCAATCTATATGTAAGCTAAATATAATAAGGGTTAGATCTCTACCAACTACACAATGCAATCTATATGTAAGCTAAATATAATAAGGGTTGGATCTCTACCAATACACAATGCGATCTATATGTAAGCTAAATATAATAAGGATTGGATCTCTACCAACTACACAATGCAATCTATCTGTAAGCTAAATATAATAAGGGTTGGATCTCTACCAACTACACAATGCAATCTATATGTAAGCTAAATATAATAAGGGTTGGATCTCTACCAACTACACAATGCAATCTATATGTAAGCTAAATATAATAAGGGTTGGATCTCTACCAAATACACAATGCAATCTATCTGTAAGCTAAATATAATAAGGGTTGGATCTCTACCAACTACACAATGCGATCTATATGTAAACTAAATATAATAAGGGTTGGATCTCTACCACGACACAATGCAATCTATATGTAAGCTAAATATAATAAGGGTTGGATCTCTACCAATACACAATGCGATCTATATGTAAGCTAAATATATTAAAGGTTGGATCTCTACCAATACACAATGCAATCTATATGTAAGCTAAATATAATAAGGGTTGGATCTCTACCAATACACAATGCAAACTATATGTAAGCTAAATATAATAAGGGTTGGATCTCTACCAATACACAATGCGATCTATATGTAAGCTAAATATAATAAGGGTTGGATCTCTACCAACGACACAATGCAATCTATATGTAAGCTAAATATAATAAGGGTTGGATCTCTACCAACGACATAATGTAATCTATATGTAAGCTAAATATAATAAGGGTGGGATCTCTACCAATACAAAATGCAATCTATATGTAAGCTAAATATAATAAGGGTTGGATCTCTACCAACTACACAATGCAATCTATATGTATGCTAAATATAATAAGGGTTGGATATTTACCAATACACAATGCAATCTATATGTAAGCTAAATATAATAAGGGTTGGATCTCTACCAATACACAATGTGATCTATATGTAAGCTAAATATAATAAGGTTTGGATCTCTACCAACTACACAATGCGATCTATATGTAATCTAAATATAATAAGGGTTGGATCTCTACCAACTACACAATGCAATCTATATGTAAGCTAAATATAATAAGGGTTGGATCTCTACCAATACACAATGCAATCTATATGTAAGCTAAATATAATAAGAGTTGGATCTCTACCAACGACACAATGCAATCTATATGTAAGCTAAATATAATAAGGGTTGGATCTCTACCAACTACACAATGCAATCTATATGTAAGCTAAATATAATAAGGGTTGGATCTCTACTAACTACACAATGCAATCTATATGTAAGCTAAATATAATAAGGGTTGGATCTCTACCAACTACACAATGCGATCTATATGTAAGCTAAATATAATAAGGGTTGGATCTCTACCAACGACACAATGCAATCTATATGTAAGCTAAATATAATAAGGGTTGGATCTCTACCAACTACACAATGCAATCTATATGTAAGCTAAATATAATAAGGGTTGGATCTCTACCAACGACACAATGCAATCTATATGTAAGCTAAATATAATAAGGGTTGGATCTCTACCAACTACATAATGTAATCTATATGTAAGCTAAATATAATAAGGGTTGGATCTCTACCAATACACAATGCAATCTATATGTAAGCTAAATATAATAAGGGTTGGATCTCTACCAACTACACAATGCGATCTATATGTAAGCTAAATATAATAAGGGTTGGATCTCTACCAACGACACAATGCAATCTATATGTAAGCTAAATATAATAAGGGTTGGATCTCTACCAACTACATAATGTAATCTATATGTAAGCTAAATATAATAAGGGTTGGATCTCTACCAATACACAATGCAATCTATATGTAAGCTAAATATAATAAGGGTTGGATCTCTACCAACTACACAATGCAATCTATCTGTAAGCTAAATATAATAAGGGTTGAATCTCTACCAACTACACAATGTAATCTATATGTAAGCTAAATATAATAAGGGTTGGATCTCTACCAACTACACAATGCAATCTATATGTAAGCTAAATATAATAAGGGTTGGATCTCTACCAATACACAATGCAATCTATATGTAAGCTAAATATAATAAGGTTTGGATCTCTACCAATACACAATGCAATGTATATGTAAGCTAAATATAATAAGGGTTGGATCTCTACCAATACACAATGCAATTTATATGTAAGCTAAATATAATAAGGGTTGGATCTCTACCAACTACACAATGCGATCTATATGTAAGCAAAATATAATAAGGGTTGGATCTCTACCAACTACACAATGCAATCTATATGTAAGCTAAATATAATAAGGGTTGGATCTCTACCAATACACAATGCTATCTATATGTAAGCTAAATATAATAAGGGTTGGATCTCTACCAACGACACAATGCAATCTATATGTAAGCTAAATATAATAAGGGTTAGATCTCTACCAACTACACAATGCAATCTATATGTAAGCTAAATATAATAAGGGTTGGATCTCTACCAATACACAATGCGATCTATATGTAAGCTAAATATTATAAGGGTTGGATCTCTACCAACTACACAATGCAATCTATATGTAAGCTAAATATAATAAGGGTTGGATCTCTACCAACTACACAATGCAATCTATATGTAAGCTAAATATATTAAAGGTTGGATCTCTACCAATACACAATGCAATCTATATGTAAGCTAAATATAATAAGGGTTGGATCTCTACCAATACACAATGCAATCTATATGTAAGCTAAATATAATAAGGGTTGGATCTCTACCAATACACAATGCGATCTATATGTAAGCTAAATATAATAAGGGTTGGATCTCTACCAACGACACAATGCAATCTATATGTAAGCTAAATATAATAAGGGTTGGATCTCTACCAACTACATAATGTAATCTATATGTAAGCTAAATATAATAAGGGTGGGATCTCTACCAATACAAAATGCAATCTATATGTAAGCTAAATATAATAAGGGTTGGATCTCTACCAACTACACAATGCAATCTATATGTATGCTAAATATAATAAGGGTTGGATCTTTACCAATACACAATGCAATCTATATGTAAGCTAAATATAATAAGGGTTGGATCTCTACCAATACACAATGCGATCTATATGTAAGCTAAATATAATAAGGGTTGGATCTCTACCAACGACACAATGCAATCTATATGTAAGCTAAATATAATAAGGGTTGGATCTCTACCAACTACACAATGCAATCTATATGTAAGCTAAATATAATAAGGGTTGGATCTCTACCAATACACAATGCGATCTATATGTAAGCTAGGATCTCTATTAACTACACAATGCAATCTATATGTAAGCTAAATATAATAAGGGTTGGATCTCTACCAACTACACAATGCAATCTATATGTAAGCTAAATATAAGGGTTGGTGCAGTAGTTTTGCTGTAGTTTTGGCTAATAATTTTCAATGATAAATAGAAGTACTTTTTTCCCCAACATTTAATAATTTCAAAAAATATTACATTAATTTACTTGCTCACAAAACTGCCCCGTTTAAAAGAAACAAGGGTTAACATTGAACAGTCCAGCAACTAAACAGTACAGTAAAGTCAAAATAAACTTTCGTTATTCAAATTGATTTTCCAATGTACTTCTACCCACATAGGCTCAGAAACAGCAAAGCACTACTGGGAGCTAGCTGCTGATTGGTGACTGCACATATATGCCTCTTTTGATTAGCTCACTTGATGTGCTCAGCTAGCTCCCAGTAGAGCACTGCTGCTCTTTTCAACAAAGAATACCAAGGAAATGAAGCAAATTTGATAATAGAAGTAAATTGGAAAATTGTTTTAAGAGCTTGATGCAGATGTTTCTGCGCAAGCCTTCAGGTTTGACGGAAACAGGAGTTAAGAAGCAGCGGTCTTAAGACTGCAGCTCCTTAACTCATCCTCCTGCTCTGGAGCTGCGGACATCCGCCTGATCACATACGATTGGGTTGATTGACACCCCCTGCCGCGAATCTGCAGGGGGCTGCATTGCACAAGCAGTTCACCAGAACTGCTTGTGCAATGATAAATGTCGACAGTGTATGCTGTCGGCATTTATCGATGTGCGGCGGACATGATCGCTACAGCGGATCATGTCCGTCCGCACCATGATAAATCTACCCCTCAGTGTGTATCAAGAAAGAAACATTTTGGGTTTATGTCCCTACAAATTATAGCTGTACTACCTTTCAGCTAAAATATACAGACTAAAATGATTTATATCCAATGATCCAATCAGCCAATAGGATTGAGCTTGCATTCTATTGGCTGTTCCAATCAGCCAATAGAATGTGAGCTTAATCCTATTGGCTGATTGGGGGGCGGATTAGGGGTGTTTAGACTCGGGGTTTATGCTAGGGTGTTAGGTGTAAACATAACTTTTGTTTCCCCCATAGGAATCAATGGGGCTGCGTTACGGAGCTTTATGCTCCTTTATTGCAGGTGTTAGGCTTTTTATCAGCCGGCTCTCCCAATTGATGTCTATGGGGAAATCGTGCACGAGCACGTAAAACCATCTCAGAGCAGCGCTTTGGACTGCACCATGATAAATCTACTCCTCTGTGTGTATCAAGAAAGAAACATTTTGGGTTTACGTCCCTACAAATTATAGCTGTACTACCTTTCAGCTAAAATATACAGACTAAAATGATTTATATGATGTAGTAAATAAGATTATATTTCCACAGTGAGATTGCAAATGTTTTTCTAGATTGCAGTTTATATAAAATGATAGTGAGAGGTTAGACTGAGCCCAGTCTGACTTGTGTTATACATAGCGTATGTGTGTGGTAAAAGCTGAACTGATTTCCCCTGTGTGGTTCAGCACATGTATGTGACCCGTAGGAACAGCGTTAGATACAACATTCTGTAGAAACAAAGCATCTGAAATTTTAGATCACATTTAGGAATTACTGCTGAATAAATATGGTTCAGTATTACAAACACAATCTATACAAAAATCCCATCAAGGGAAAAATGTTCTGTGTTGGTAATTGTTCATTTTACTCTTCTTCCATCACAGATCATCAGGAATGATTTCTTAGTCATTTCTGGGCAGAGTATCAAAGCCACAATTGATGCTGAAATAGAGATTTTCAGCAGAACTGCCAGGAGATCATTTTTGGACAGAAGAAATAAATGAACTTTTACATCTTCAGGACAAAAGAGCTAAAAATGTGGCAAAGAACAGGTTAAAATCCTTCAACGTTCAGTAATGATTTTACCATATTGCTTTCCCTATGTGATATCATGGCTGTGAAATGCGTAGGGACAATGCAATCCATAAACTGTCTCTGAATGGAAAAAGTAACTTCAATTATCCATTCAATTATTTATAATTCTCTAGAAAAAAATAAAGAACTAATTTGATCTAATCTCATCTTACTTTATCTAAATAGACTTACTTTGGCTAGTCTATATCAGTATTGTATGTATGTGTGTGAATATGATCATATTGTGTAGCAGAATATGATCATATTGTGTGACTAAGATCCCATTTCATTTAAAGGCATTTTTTAAAAAGCAAAAAAATTTTTGCAGCATAAATATAAGTCAATACTATTGCAAGATGTTAATCTCAATTTTATTTGAACTATGTAAATATATTTAGCAGATAGAAGTATATTTGTTTTTGCAGCACAAATATAAGCTCATATTATTGTGAGATGTTTATCCCAATCTTATTAGAAGCTATGTAAGTATATTTGGCAGACAGAAGCATATACTAATATGCCATGAAAGAGTGGACTTAAGTGGTTGGATGTGCACCAAAATATCTTTTGTTGTTTTATATATATATATATATATATATATATAATAATAATAGTCTAACAATATCTGTGCACATTTCTATCTATCTATCTATCTATCTATCTATCTATCTATCGTCTATCTGTCTTTTATAATTAATATATTCTTCATACATTTTTATCAGAATACAATGTGTAAATGCCATTACCTCCAGAATTAACTTTTTGGAGCAATTAACAGAATGATAAAACAACCTTTCTTTACAAATATCATGTCTAACAATATAAGGGTTACCTTTATCTTTATAGATATGAGTTCCATATTATGAGAGTTTGTTTTAGAAGATTTTAACTATTTTAAAATAAATTTATTTTATTTTTCTGATTTTAAGATATTCAATACATGTCTTGTGGATTGTTTTTTGTAATAGGGATAAAAATTGTGCTTTTGAGAAATTGTCATTTTTCCATATGGGTCATGAATTAATCAAGTTGAAAGTGATGGGCTTAGTTCATCAGTGATTCTCTATGTTTATTCAGATGGACCTGGAATACGACATGAATGGTCAACACAGCATGGAGCAAAGACAGATCACAAGACCTGTGTTGGTCACAGCTTTGACGCATATAGATCTCTCTTTAGTAACAGTTGTCAACAATGATGCAGTTGATGGTTAGGTCAAAGGACTAGTGGGTCGCTATTGAGAAAGCTTTGAAGATTGACTCGAAAAAGAAAACAAAACTGATATATTAAGGTCATTTTAACCCAAGTGGTTCTTACCATGATGGCTTTAAGACTATGGTATGCTTAAGAGATAAAGCTTGGCGCCAGACATCTATAAATCATATTCAACAGGTTTGTAATCATTTTAGGAATTGGTTGTCAGTGCACTGGTTGTAGTTGATGGTGCACTGAACCCTTGTACCAAAATCAGCTAAATTCAGAGTCTCATGTTATATGTAATAGTTGTCACTTGAAATGGACATAAACTTGCCAAAAGAAAATGCTCCTATGTATTAGAGTATTGTATTATTGAACTGTTGCTTGCATATAATTGTGAGTTAACTCTTGCAATAAGATTAAATACATTGTTAAAGTCAACTTCAAAGCAGCAATGCCCACTGGGAGATTGCTAAACGCATCTGGTGAGCCAATGGCAAGAGGCATTATCTTTTGATGTGATTAAACTCTAATGGCTAGATTACGAGTTTTGCGGTATGAGTGAAAAAGCCCCCCAAAATAAAAAAAACCCTTGCCTAAACTAAACTGCCAATAGCCCTTAAAAGGTCCTTTAGCGGGGCATTGCCCCAAAGAAATCAGCTCTTTTACCTGTAAAAAAAAATACAAACAACCCCCCAACAGTAAAACCCACCACCCACACAAGCAAACCCCCCCAAATAAAAACCTATCTAAAAAACCTAAGCTCCCAATTGCCCTGAAAAAAAATAAACCCTTAAAAAAAATCTAACACTAACCCCCGAAGATCCACTTACAGTTTTTGAAGACCGGACATCCATCCTCAACGAAGCGGCAGAAGTCTTCATCCAAGCGGCAAGAAGTCCTCAGCAAAGCTGGGAGAAGTCTTCATCCAAGCGGGCCGAAGTCTTCATCCAAGCTGGCAGAAGTCTTCATCCAGATGGCATCTTCTATCTTCATTCATCCGGCGCGGACCGGCTCCATCTTCAAGACATCCGGTGCGGAGCATCCTCTTCTTTCCACGGTGACTGAAGAATGAACGTTCCTTTAAGGGACGTCATCCAAGATGGCGTCCCTTGAATTCCAATTGGCTGATAGAATATATAAAAAATGTAAAAAGCACATATAAATAAAATTACAAATACAGGAATATCTTACAGAAGCGGCTCAAAGGGCCAAAGCTGATAATTACAATAAAAACAGAGGTAATAACAGGTGATCAGTGTGAGTGGTACACCAGAATAAGAGTGTATACTAATAAAACAGAATTAGCCTAAGTACAACTGTAGCAAGTGCATCAAGCAAAAAACTAATAAACAATAATACAAACAATAGTGTTCAAAATTAGTGTTACAAAAAATAGTGTTCCAAAAAATAGAAAAATGCACTGCAGTGCAAAAAAGGGGGGTAGCAAAATAATTGTATAGATACAATCAAATAGTGAGTGAGTGCAAATGGATATAAAAATGCTAGCTACTTAATCCAGTGAGGTTAAGATATAATTAAATTAAATACACAATATGCAATAAAATAAAAAATAAAATACACAATAAGCAATAACATAAAAAATAAAATATAAAATATAATCCAAAAAAGTATTCAAAAAGTTGATCAACAAATGTTAGTGAAGAACAAAAATAAGTCAATCAAAACAAAAAAATGGAAAAAATGGGTGATGAAAAGCAAGGTGAAAGTGAGGAAATTGATTCCTTCCAATGTTAGTTACTTTAACAGATCCAAATTCCTGAGTGTGGTTGCTGAAGTAGCTGATTGGATCCTAGCACCTGTCAGCTGCTCCTATGGTATAGTCAAGTCTAGTCTTGAGAAAGGCCCTTTTTTGAGGGCAGAAACGCGTTGACATATCGGTAAGCATTACTTTAATCTTTACTTCATTCTCATATTGGATACACTATGTTGTGAATTTCTTTTTTTACAGGGACACTTTTTAGGATACCATAGGAGCAGCTGACAGGTGCTAGGATCAAATCAGCTACTTCAGCAACCACACTCAGGAATTTGGATCTGTTAAAGTAACTAACATTGGAAGGAATCAATTTCCTCACTTTCACCTTGCTTTTCATCACCCATTTTTTCCATTTTTTTGTTTTGATTGACTTATTTTTGTTCTTCACTAACATTTGTTGATCAACTTTTTGAATACTTTTTTGGATTATATTTTATATTTTATTTTTTATGTTATTGCATATTGTGTATTTTATTTTTTATTTTATTGCATATTGTGTATTTTATTTAATTATATCTTAACCTCACTGGATTAAGTAGCTAGCATTTTTATATCCATTTGCACTCACTCACTATTTGATTGTATCTATACAATTATTTTGCTACCCCCCTTTTTTTGCACTGCAGTGCATTTTTCTATTTTTTGGAACACTATTTTTTGTAACACTAATTTTGAACACTATTGTTTGTATTATTGTTTATTAGTTTTTTGCTTGATGCACTTGCTACAGTTGTACTTAGGCTAATTCTGTTTTATTAGTATACACTCTTATTCTGGTGTACCACTCACACTGATCACCTGTTATTACCTCTGTTTTTATTGTAATTATCAGCTTTGGCCCTTTGAGCCGCTTCTGTAAGATATTCCTGTATTTGTAATTTTATTTATATGTGCTCTTTACTCATTTTTTATATATAGTCTTTTATTACTGATGCTTTTTAACATGGTTCATTAAATAATCTTCTTTTAGCTCTCTGTGAGTATATTTATCCCTTGGCCTCTTGTTGGCGCTGTATTCACTTCTTACTACTTGTGCATATTTTTTGGAGGTTGGTTAGGATCTCTGTTTGGATACAGCTTGGGGATTACCTTAGCGCTTGTACACACACCCTTTTTCACTGTTAGATGTAAACATAACTTGTTTTCCCCATAGGAATCAATGAGGCTGCGTTACAGAGCTTTATGCTCCTTTATTGCAGGTGTTATCCTTTATCAGCCGGCTCTCCCAATTGATGTCCATGGGGAAATCGTGCACGAGCATGTAAAACCAGCTCAAAGCAGTGCTGATATTGGAGTGCGGTGTGGAGCTCAATTTTGCTCAGCGCTCACATATTGCCTGGTAACGCCGGGTTTTTGCAAACCTGTAATAGCAGCGCTATAGGGAGGTGAGCGGTGACAATAACTTGCAAGTTATCACCGAGCAGCTGTTACCGCAAAACTCGTAATCTAGCCATAAGTTATTTATGATCTGTACTGTTTGAAATGTGTTCTTAGTATTTAACACAAGTGAGAAGCTTTAGCTCCATTGACTATAGATATTGAGGGATCATTTGGAACTTATGAATTTGTTGAGAATTTGTACAGCTTAAAGGGACATGATTCAGATAGAGTGTACAATTCTAAAACAACTCTGAAATGTACTTATCCTAGGTAGGCTCAGGAAGGGGCACGTGTCAGAAGCATTATATGGTAACAGTTTTGCAACAATGCTTTTAATGCTTATAAGTGAACCCCAGTGTAAAATAACACACCAACATAAAAACATTTCTGTTAATGTCCTATTTTACATATTCAAAAAATAAAATGATTTGATGTCCTTTTAAGCTAAAATAAAACAATTTTTTTCTATTTTCTCAGTCACTTATTCATGAAATATTATCCTATTTAGGAAATGTATTAAACACAATATAATTAATAACTGTGGATATCACTTGGCTGTGTGAGACAATATGTTTTATGTTCCCTGCTATTGCAGACTATTGCAGCACGGCTGAGGCAAGCTGTCAGCGATGTGAGATATTCTGTAGCGTACAGTGTCTGTTATCTGAGTGTTTTCTGTGCTCTCCGCCACCTGCGCTATATCAGTTCATATAACCGCAGATTAGATTAGCCACCAAAGCTTCCTCTTGGCTCTGAAAGTACTGAGCGTAAACCACTGGCTGAAAAAGCCCAGGTCTGACAGAACACTCTCTTATATATATATAAAAATAAAACACAGATGGGGACTGCACTCTCAGATTGGACTGGGCACACATCCCATGACCCTGCAACATGCACAGCCCCGGGTGTTCAATAGCACTCTCACGCAGCTGCACTGTCCCCAGAGTCACATGCAGTTAACCCTAGACAGGTCTGGGTGCAAGCCAAGTCCATAGGGAAAATTACAAAACAAATTAATACAACACACAGAGAAAACCCAGCACTCACTTACATGCTCTCAGCTAAGATTAAAAGCAAAACTGGAAGAGTTAGTTACCGCATCTGGCCAAATGGGACAAGCCCAGGTACCACGTCAAGGTCTCTCCCAAAACCTGGGTCCTTAAACCAGCCAAACAATGCAAGCTCTCAATCAAACAAATTGGGAACAAGTGAAGGGTGCAGAGGCTTATGTAATCACCCTAGACATATACAAAACACAGAAGGGTGCTGCACTCACTCAGAATAACAATCACCCGCTATTCCCACAGCTAAGACGAATATTATCCTTCACACTGCAGTGGTATCATTATGAAAGTGCCCATAGGTAGAAAGAGTCTGAATCTTACAATCTGAAGGTAAAAGTAAAGTAAACAAGATTTGGGTCAGTGTACAGATGAGTTGGAAGGGATTTATTAGATAAGGACGTCACAGTGCTGCAGTGTAAAGGATAATAATTGTCTCAGCTGTGGGAATAGCGGGTGATTGTTATTCTGAGTGATTGGATAAAGGTGCAGCCATCTAGGGGTGGGAGGGATGACAGGGGGAAGGGATGGAAGTGTTAATTAGAGGATAATAGATTGCTTAGTGTCAAGGTTCAGTCTACTCCAAAAATATTTTTAGTGTAAAAAGATAGATAATCCCTTTATTACCCATTCCCCAATTTTGCATAACCAACACAGTTATATTAATATACTTTTTACCTCTGTGATTACCGTGTATCTAAGCCTCTGCAGACTGCCCCTTATCTCAGTTATATTAATATACTTTTTACCTCTGTGATTACCGTGTATCTAAGTCTCTGCAGACTGCCCCTTATCTCAGTTATATTAATATACTTTTTACCTCTGCGATTACCTTGTATCTAAGTCTCTGCAGACTGCCCCTTATCTCAGTTATATTAATATACTTTTTACCTCTGTGATTACCTTGTATCTATGCCTCTGCAGACTGCCCCCTTATCTCAGTTATATTAATATACTTTTTACCTCTGTGATTACCGTGTATCTAAGTCTCTGCAGACTGCTCCTTATCTCAGTTATATAAATATACTTTTTACCTCTGTGATTACCTTGTATCTAAGCCTCTGCAGACTGCTCCTTATCTCAGTTATATTAATATACTTTTTACCTCTGTGATTACCTTGTATCTAAGCCTCTGCAGACTGCCCCTTATCTCAGTTATATTAATACACTTTTTACCTCTGTGATTACCCTGTATCTAAGCCTCTGCAGACTGCTCCTTATTTCAGTTATATTAATATACTTTTTACCTCTGTGATTACCCTGTATCTAAGCCTCTGCAGACTGCTCCTTATCTCAGTTATATTAATATACTTTTTTACCTCGGTGATTACCTTGTATCTAAGCCTCTGCAGATTGCTCCTTATCTCAGTTATATTAATATACTTTTTACCTCTGTGATTACCTTGTATCTAAGTCTCTGCAGACTGCCCCTTATCTCAGTTATATAAATATACTTTTTACCTCTGTGATTACCTTGTACTTAAGCCTCTGCAGACTGCCCCCTGATCATATGGCTATTTATTTATTTATTATCTATTGACTTGCATTTTAGCCAATTAGTGCAGTGTTGTGCACAACCCACAGAGAGAGCACAATATTATCAATATGGCTCACATGAACTAGCAGTCTCCTGTTGTGAAAAAGCAAATACAAAAGCATGTAATAATAGGCTGTCTGTAGTGGCTTAGAAACAGGCAGAAGTGTAGAGGTTTAAATGTTATAAAGTATATTAATATAACCATGTTGGTTGTGCAAAGTTGCGGAATGGGCAATAAAGGCATTATCTATCATTTTAAACGACAACAATTTTGGTGTTGACTGTTGACTGTTCCTTTAAATTGAGGGAGAGATTCAGGTGAGGGATGTTACAAGTGTAGCTATTTAGTTCTATTGATGGCAAATTTAGAGTTTTCTAATTCTGAGAACCGTAAGTGCACATGGCAGACCTGCTACACATCTGTCCCTAACTGGCTTCAGCAGAGATTATCAGATAAGGACTTACAAAACAATAGATATTCTGCTGATATAATGACTGAGGCCTTGTCTTCTCCAGTAACAAGTCAGTATTGACTGCTCAAAATAACTGAAGTGGTGAGCGGAGTCTGGGTTTCGAGAAACATTTGCAGAAAACAAGGTGTTATTGCATCCAACATATTTTCAAACTCACCCACTATGCTAACTTATTGTAAGACTGCAACAAAATATAATAATTACAAGGTGTCTACTGTGCCTTTAAAATGGAGCTAAGCTCAACTAATAATTTATAAGTCAACAGATTACAACATCCATATCATATAATTAAAGGTCGACTAAATACAGCAGAATATTATAATCAATAAATAGACAATGCGATTGTGTAAATTTCACGAGTAGTAGATTATTTTAGGCCTGTGCGTTTGGATCATTAGTTATGATCCGAATGCGGAAGAAGGCGACACTACAGCACTCGCCTCTTTCTGGAGCCGCATTTATTGTTGCGAAAGTGAAACACACTGAGATCTGAATTTGCACAGATCTTAGTTTGTTTCACTTTCAACAAAATCAATGCGGCTCAGAAAAAGAGCTAAATGCGTGAGCAGCCGTCCTACTTCCTAATTTTAGCGTTAGTTTTATTTTCCTTCTAACTGTATCATGTGATCGCCATCAGCCAATCACAACATGCCTATACTCCTATCCTGTGAATACTTGCACATGCTCAGTAGGAGCTGATGCCTCATAAAGTGTGTAAATAAAAAGACTGTGCACATTTAGATAATGGAAGAGAATTGGAAAGTAGTTTAAAATTGTGCGCTCTATCCACACACATACATGAACGTTTAATTTTGACTTTAGTGGTCCTTTAACTGTTGTCTATTAAAAGTTACAGACACAAGTTTGATTGTTAGTGTTTTTAAAATTTCAAGGAAAGGAATTGTCTTTTTTTTATTGGATGCAGCAAATGAAATCTCTCAGCCTGCTAATCTTCAGCATGTACAGCCTTGCAGACAGATTTCAGTTTCTGTAAAACTTCTGCGGTGCAGACACTAATGTAACAAGTCATACAACATATGTTGGAATTTTTTTTTAATCTATTTATTTCCTGCAGCAAAATCTGTCTGTGTTTAATTAAACACTTTCCAAGCTGAGGAGCAGACTTCAGACTTTTCTAAAAATAAAAGTGCTTTGCCACTTGATCTTTTATATTTGGGTTTATATTCAATATCATTTTGAGTGTATTTTTGAGGTCAATATTTAGGTATTCAATATTACTTGATCAGGATTTAAAGATCATTCTAGTGATATTATCCATATTTGATTTAATTGGTTTTCCCCCACTATGGCCCAGATTTCAAGTAAAGCACAAAAATATTAGCGCTATCGAGCGCTGACACTGCTAACTACACTCAAGTTAAATCAACAACGCTCTTACTCTTGCATGTAAACCTTTATAAATAAAAATATTTTTTTAATGAGTAAGGAACATAACTATTTCAAACATTTGTAACAGAAAAAAACTCATGTTCACATTGTTTTAAAGTGAAATGGTATATGACATGGTGTTGAACTGGAAAGGGCTCAAAGGTGTATATATATATATATATATATATATATATATATATATATATATATGTGTGTGTATATATGTATGTGTGTATGTATTTGTATATATATATGTGTGTGTGTGTGTGTATATATGTGTATATAAGTGTGTGTGTGTATATATGTGTATATATATATATATGTGTGTGTGTATGTATATGTACAAATACTTACATACATATAGATAAAAAATCCATACACATACATATAAACCTCTGAGCCCTTTCCAGTTCCAGATAGATAGATTGATTGATAACAGTAAGGAATCAGCAGATGACCTGCACATGCACAGTAAAAGCAAGGAATCAGCAGCCATCCTGCACATGCACAGTAACAGCAAGGAGTCAGCAGACATCCTGCATATGCACAGTAACAGCAAGGAATCAGCAGATATCCTGCACATGCTCAGTAACAGCAAGGCATAAGCAGACATCCTGCACATGCACAGTAACAGCAAGGAATCCATAAACATTCTGCACATACACAGTAACAGCAAGGAATCAGCACATATCCTGCACATGCACAGTAACAGCAAGGAATCAGCAGACATCCTGCACAGTAACAGCAAGGAATCAGCAGACATCCTGTACATGCACAGTAACAGCAAGGAATCAGCAGACATCCTACACATGCACAGTAACAGCAAGGAATCAGCAGACATCCTGTACATGCATAGTAACAGCAAGGAGTCAGCAGACATCCTACACATGCACAGTAACAGCAAGGAATCAGCAGACATCCTGCACATGCACAGTAACAGCAAGGAATCAGCAGACATCCTACACATGCACAGTAACAGCAAGGAATCAGCAGACATCCTACACATGCACAGTAACAGCAAGGAATCAGCAGACATCCTACACATGCACAGTAACAGCAAGAAATCAGCAGACATCCTGCACATGCACAGTAACAGCAAGGAATCAGCAGACATCCTACACATGCACAGTAACAGCAAGGAATCAGCAGACATCCTGCACATGCACAGTAACAGCAAGGAATCAGCAGACATCCTACACATGCACAGTAACAGCAAGGAATCAATAGACATCCTGCACATGCACAGTAACAGCAAGGAATTAGCAGACATCCTGCACATGCACAGTAACAGCAAGGAATCAGCAGACATCCTACACATGCACAGTAACAGCAAGGAATCAGCAGACATCCTGCACATGCACAGTAACAGCAAGGAATCAGCAGACATCCTGCACAGTAACAGCAAGGAATCAGCAGACATCCTGTACATGCACAGTAACAGCAAGGAATCAGCAGACATCCTGCACATGCACAGTAACAGCAAGGAATCAGCAGACATCCTACACATGCACAGTAACAGCAAGGAATCAGCAGACATCCTGCACATGCACAGTAACAGCAAGGAATCAGCAGACATCCTACACATGCACAGTAACAGCAAGGAATCAGCAGACATCCTGCACATGCACAGTAACAGCAAGGAATCAGCACACATCCTGCACATGCACAGTAACAGCAAGGAATCAGCAGACATCCTACACATGCACAGTAACAGCAAGGAATCAGCAGACATCCTACACATGCACAGTAACAGCAAGGAATCAGCAGACATCCTACACATGCACAGTAACAGCAAGGAATCAGCAGACATCCTGCACATGCACAGTAACAGCAAGGAATCAGCACACATCCTGCACATGCACAGTAACAGCAAGGAATCAGCAGACATCCTACACATGCACAGTAACAGCAAGGAATCAGCAGACATCCTGCACATGCACAGTAACAGCAAGGAATCAGCAGACATCCTACACATGCACAGTAACAGCAAGGAATCAGCAGACATCCTGCACATGCACAGTAACAGCAAGAAATCAGCAGACATCCTGCACATGCACAGTAACAGCAAGGAATCAGCAGACATCCTACACATGCACAGTAACAGCAAGGAATCAGCAGACATCCTGTACATGCACAGTAACAGCAAGGAATCAGCAGACATCCTGTACATGCACAGTAACAGCAAGGAATCAGCAGACATCCTACACATGCACAGTAACAGCAAGGAATCAGCAGACATCCTGCACATGCACAGTAACAGCAAGGAATCAGCAGACATCCTACACATGCACAGTAACAGCAAGGAATCAGTAGACATCCTGCACATGCACAGTAACAGCAAGGAATTAGCAGACATCCTGCACATGCACAGTAACAGCAAGGAATCAGCAGACATCCTACACATGCACAGTAACAGCAAGGAATCAGCAGACATCCTGCACATGCACAGTAACAGCAAGGAATCAGCAGACATCCTACACATGCACAGTAACAGCAAGGAATCAGCAGACATCCTGCACATGCACAGTAACAGCAAGGAATCAGCAGACATCCTACACATGCACAGTAACAGCAAAGAATCAGCACACATCCTGCACATGCACAGTAACAGCAAGGAATCAGCAGACATCCTACACATGTACAGTAACAGCAAGGAATCAGCAGACATCCTGCAAATGCACAGTAACAGCAGGGAATCAGCAGACACCCTGCACATGCACAGTAACAGCAAGGAATCAGCAGACATCCTGCATATGCACAGTAACAGCAAGGAATCAGCAGACATCCTACACATGCACAGTAACAGCAAGGAATCAGCAGACATCCTACACATGTACAGTAACAGCAAGGAATCAGCAGACATCCTGCACATGCACAGTAACAGCAAGGAATCAGAAGACATCCTACACATGCACAGTAACAGCAAGGAATCAGCAGACATCCTGCACATGCACAGTAACAGCAAGGAATCAGCAGACATCCTGCACATGCACAGTAACAGCAAGGAATCAGCAGACATCCTACACATGCACAGTAACAGCAAGGAATCAGCAGACATCCTGTACATGCACAGTAACAGCAAGGAATCAGCAGACATCCTACACATGTACAGTAACAGCAAGGAATCAGCAGACATCCTGCACATGCACAGTAACAGCAAGGAATCAGCAGACATCCTACACATGCACAGTAACAGCAAGGAATCAGCAGACATCCTGCACATGCACAGTAACAGCAAGGAATCAGCAGACATCCTGCACAGTAACAGCAAGGAATCAGCAGACATCCTGTACATGCACAGTAACAGCAAGGAATCAGCAGACATCCTACACATGCACAGTAACAGCAAGGAATCAGCAGACATCCTGCACATGCACAGTAACAGCAAGGAATCAGCACACATCCTGCACATGCACAGTAACAGCAAGGAATCAGCAGACATCCTACACATGCACAGTAACAGCAAGGAATCAGCAGACATCCTGTACATGCACAGTAACAGCAAGGAATCAGCAGACATCCTACACATGTACAGTAACAGCAAGGAATCAGCAAACATCCTGCACATGCACAGTAACAGCAAGGAATCAGCAGACATCCTACACATGCACAGTAACAGCAAGGAATCAGCAGACATCCTGTACATGCACAGTAACAGCAAGGAATCAGCAGACATCCTACACATGCACAGTAACAGCAAGGAATCAGCAGACATCCTGTACATGCATAGTAACAGCAAGGAGTCAGCAGACATCCTACACATGCACAGTAACAGCAAGGAATCAGCAGACATCCTGCACATGCACAGTAACAGCAAGGAATCAGCAGACATCCTACACATGCACAGTAACAGCAAGGAATCAGCAGACATCCTACACATGCACAGTAACAGCAAGGAATCAGCAGACATCCTGCACATGCACAGTAACAGCAAGGAATCAGCACACATCCTGCACATGCACAGTAACAGCAAGGAATCAGCAGACATCCTACACATGCACAGTAACAGCAAGGAATCAGCAAACATCCTGCACATGCACAGTAACAGCAAGGAATCAGCAGACATCCTGCACATGCACAGTAACAGCAAGGAATCAGCAGACATCCTACACATGCACAGTAACAGCAAGGAATCAGCAGACATCCTACACATGCACAGTAACAGCAAGGAATCAGCAGACATCCTACACATGCACAGTAACAGCAAGGAAATCAGCAGACATCCTTCACATGCACAGTAACAGCAAGGAATCAGCAGACATCCTACACATGCACAGTAACAGCAAGGAATCAGCAGACATCCTGCACATGCACAGTAACAGCAAGGAATCAGCAGACATCCTACACATGCACAGTAACAGCAAGGAATCAATAGACATCCTGCACATGCACAGTAACAGCAAGGAATTAGCAGACATCCTGCACATGCACAGTAACAGCAAGGAATCAGCAGACATCCTACACATGCACAGTAACAGCAAGGAATCAGCAGACATCCTGCACATGCACAGTAACAGCAAGGAATCAGCAGACATCCTGCACAGTAACAGCAAGGAATCAGCAGACATCCTGTACATGCACAGTAACAGCAAGGAATCAGCAGACATCCTGCACATGCACAGTAACAGCAAGGAATCAGCAGACATCCTACACATGCACAGTAACAGCAAGGAATCAGCAGACATCCTGCACATGCACAGTAACAGCAAGGAATCAGCAGACATCCTACACATGCACAGTAACAGCAAGGAATCAGCAGACATCCTGCACATGCACAGTAACAGCAAGGAATCAGCACACATCCTGCACATGCACAGTAACAGCAAGGAATCAGCAGACATCCTGCACATGCACAGTAACAGCAAGGAATCAGCAGACATCCTACACATGCACAGTAACAGCAAGGAATCAGCAGACATCCTACACATGCACAGTAACAGCAAGGAATCAGCAGACATCCTGCACATGCACAGTAACAGCAAGGAATCAGCACACATCCTGCACATGCACAGTAACAGCAAGGAATCAGCAGACATCCTACACATGCACAGTAACAGCAAGGAATCAGCAGACATCCTGCACATGCACAGTAACAGCAAGGAATCAGCAGACATCCTACACATGCACAGTAACAGCAAGGAATCAGCAGACATCCTGCACATGCACAGTAACAGCAAGAAATCAGCAGACATCCTGCACATGCACAGTAACAGCAAGGAATCAGCAGACATCCTACACATGCACAGTAACAGCAAGGAATCAGCAGACATCCTGTACATGCACAGTAACAGCAAGGAATCAGCAGACATCCTGTACATGCACAGTAACAGCAAGGAATCAGCAGACATCCTACACATGCACAGTAACAGCAAGGAATCAGCAGACATCCTGCACATGCACAGTAACAGCAAGGAATCAGCAGACATCCTACACATGCACAGTAACAGCAAGGAATCAGCAGACATCCTGCACATGCACAGTAACAGCAAGGAATTAGCAGACATCCTGCACATGCACAGTAACAGCAAGGAATCAGCAGACATCCTACACATGCACAGTAACAGCAAGGAATCAGCAGACATCCTGCACATGCACAGTAACAGCAAGGAATCAGCAGACATCCTACACATGCACAGTAACAGCAAGGAATCAGCAGACATCCTGCACATGCACAGTAACAGCAAGGAATCAGCAGACATCCTACACATGCACAGTAACAGCAAAGAATCAGCACACATCCTGCACATGCACAGTAACAGCAAGGAATCAGCAGACATCCTACACATGTACAGTAACAGCAAGGAATCAGCAGACATCCTGCACATGCACAGTAACAGCAGTGAATCAGCAGACACCCTGCACATGCACAGTAACAGCAAGGAATCAGCAGACATCCTGCATATGCACAGTAACAGCAAGGAATCAGCAGACATCCTACACATGCACAGTAACAGCAAGGAATCAGCAGACATCCTACACATGTACAGTAACAGCAAGGAATCAGCAGACATCCTGCACATGCACAGTAACAGCAAGGAATCAGCAGACATCCTACACATGCACAGTAACAGCAAGGAATCAGCAGACATCCTGCACATGCACAGTAACAGCAAGGAATCAGCAGACATCCTACACATGCACAGTAACAGCAAGGAATCAATAGACATCCTGCACATGCACAGTAACAGCAAGGAATTAGCAGACATCCTGCACATGCACAGTAACAGCAAGGAATCAGCAGACATCCTACACATGCACAGTAACAGCAAGGAATCAGCAGACATCCTGCACATGCACAGTAACAGCAAGGAATCAGCAGACATCCTGCACAGTAACAGCAAGGAATCAGCAGACATCCTGTACATGCACAGTAACAGCAAGGAATCAGCAGACATCCTGCACATGCACAGTAACAGCAAGGAATCAGCAGACATCCTACACATGCACAGTAACAGCAAGGAATCAGCAGACATCCTGCACATGCACAGTAACAGCAAGGAATCAGCAGACATCCTACACATGCACAGTAACAGCAAGGAATCAGCAGACATCCTGCACATGCACAGTAACAGCAAGGAATCAGCACACATCCTGCACATGCACAGTAACAGCAAGGAATCAGCAGACATCCTACACATGCACAGTAACAGCAAGGAATCAGCAGACATCCTACACATGCACAGTAACAGCAAGGAATCAGCAGACATCCTACACATGCACAGTAACAGCAAGGAATCAGCAGACATCCTGCACATGCACAGTAACAGCAAGGAATCAGCACACATCCTGCACATGCACAGTAACAGCAAGGAATCAGCAGACATCCTACACATGCACAGTAACAGCAAGGAATCAGCAGACATCCTGCACATGCACAGTAACAGCAAGGAATCAGCAGACATCCTACACATGCACAGTAACAGCAAGGAATCAGCAGACATCCTGCACATGCACAGTAACAGCAAGGAATCAGCAGACATCCTGCACATGCACAGTAACAGCAAGGAATCAGCAGACATCCTACACATGCACAGTAACAGCAAGGAATCAGCAGACATCCTGTACATGCACAGTAACAGCAAGGAATCAGCAGACATCCTGTACATGCACAGTAACAGCAAGGAATCAGCAGACATCCTACACATGCACAGTAACAGCAAGGAATCAGCAGACATCCTGCACATGCACAGTAACAGCAAGGAATCAGCAGACATCCTACACATGCACAGTAACAGCAAGGAATCAGTAGACATCCTGCACATGCACAGTAACAGCAAGGAATTAGCAGACATCCTGCACATGCACAGTAACAGCAAGGAATCAGCAGACATCCTACACATGCACAGTAACAGCAAGGAATCAGCAGACATCCTGCACATGCACAGTAACAGCAAGGAATCAGCAGACATCCTACACATGCACAGTAACAGCAAGGAATCAGCAGACATCCTGCACATGCACAGTAACAGCAAGGAATCAGCAGACATCCTACACATGCACAGTAACAGCAAAGAATCAGCACACATCCTGCACATGCACAGTAACAGCAAGGAATCAGCAGACATCCTACACATGTACAGTAACAGCAAGGAATCAGCAGACATCCTGCACATGCACAGTAACAGCAGTGAATCAGCAGACACCCTGCACATGCACAGTAACAGCAAGGAATCAGCAGACATCCTGCATATGCACAGTAACAGCAAGGAATCAGCAGACATCCTACACATGCACAGTAACAGCAAGGAATCAGCAGACATCCTACACATGTACAGTAACAGCAAGGAATCAGCAGACATCCTGCACATGCACAGTAACAGCAAGGAATCAGAAGACATCCTACACATGCACAGTAACAGCAAGGAATCAGCAGACATCCTGCACATGCACAGTAACAGCAAGGAATCAGCACACATCCTGCACATGCACAGTAACAGCAAGGAATCAGCAGACATCCTACACATGCACAGTAACAGCAAGGAATCAGCAGACATCCTGTACATGCACAGTAACAGCAAGGAATCAGCAGACATCCTACACATGTACAGTAACAGCAAGGAATCAGCAGACATCCTGCACATGCACAGTAACAGCAAGGAATCAGCAGACATCCTACACATGCACAGTAACAGCAAGGAATCAGCAGACATCCTGCACATGCACAGTAACAGCAAGGAATCAGCAGACATCCTGCACAGTAACAGCAAGGAATCAGCAGACATCCTGTACATGCACAGTAACAGCAAGGAATCAGCAGACATCCTACACATGCACAGTAACAGCAAGGAATCAGCAGACATCCTGCACATGCACAGTAACAGCAAGGAATCAGCACACATCCTGCACATGCACAGTAACAGCAAGGAATCAGCAGACATCCTACACATGCACAGTAACAGCAAGGAATCAGCAGACATCCTGTACATGCACAGTAACAGCAAGGAATCAGCAGACATCCTACACATGTACAGTAACAGCAAGGAATCAGCAGACATCCTGCACATGCACAGTAACAGCAAGGAATCAGCAGACATCCTACACATGCACAGTAACAGCAAGGAATCAGCAGACATCCTGCACATGCACAGTAACAGCAAGGAATCAGCAGACATCCTGCACAGTAACAGCAAGGAATCAGCAGACATCCTGCACATGCACAGTAACAGCAAGGAATCAGCAGACATCCTACACATGCACAGTAACAGCAAGGAATCAGCAGACATCCTACACATGCACAGTAACAGCAAGGAATCAGCAGACATCCTACACATGCACAGTAACAGCAAGGAATCAGCAGACATCCTGCACATGCACAGTAACAGCAAGAAATCAGCAGACATCCTGCACATGCACAGTAACAGCAAGGAATCAGCAGACATCCTACACATGCACAGTAACAGCAAGGAATCAGCAGACATCCTGTACATGCACAGTAACAGCAAGGAATCAGCAGACATCCTGTACATGCACAGTAACAGCAAGGAATCAGCAGACATCCTACACATGCACAGTAACAGCAAGGAATCAGCAGACATCCTGCACATGCACAGTAAAAGCAAGGAATCAGCAGACATCCTGCACATGCACAGTAACAGCAAGGAATCAGAAGACATCCTACACATGCACAGTAACAGCAAGGAATCAGCAGACATCCTGCACATGCACAGTAACAGCAAGGAATCAGCACACATCCTGCACATGCACAGTAACAGCAAGGAATCAGCAGACATCCTACACATGCACAGTAACAGCAAGGAATCAGCAGACATCCTGTACATGCACAGTAACAGCAAGGAATCAGCAGACATCCTACACATGTACAGTAACAGCAAGGAATCAGCAGACATCCTGCACATGCACAGTAACAGCAAGGAATCAGCAGACATCCTACACATGCACAGTAACAGCAAGGAATCAGCAGACATCCTGCACATGCACAGTAACAGCAAGGAATCAGCAGACATCCTGCACAGTAACAGCAAGGAATCAGCAGACATCCTGTACATGCACAGTAACAGCAAGGAATCAGCAGACATCCTACACATGCACAGTAACAGCAAGGAATCAGCAGACATCCTGCACATGCACAGTAACAGCAAGGAATCAGCACACATCCTGCACATGCACAGTAACAGCAAGGAATCAGCAGACATCCTACACATGCACAGTAACAGCAAGGAATCAGCAGACATCCTGTACATGCACAGTAACAGCAAGGAATCAGCAGACATCCTACACATGTACAGTAACAGCAAGGAATCAGCAGACATCCTGCACATGCACAGTAACAGCAAGGAATCAGCAGACATCCTACACATGCACAGTAACAGCAAGGAATCAGCAGACATCCTGCACATGCACAGTAACAGCAAGGAATCAGCAGACATCCTGCACAGTAACAGCAAGGAATCAGCAGACATCCTGTACATGCACAGTAACAGCAAGGAATCAGCAGACATCCTGCACATGCACAGTAACAGCAAGGAATCAGCAGACATCCTACACATGCACAGTAACAGCAAGGAATCAGCAGACATCCTGCACATGCACAGTAACAGCAAGGAATCAGCAGACATCCTACACATGCACAGTAACAGCAAGGAATCAGCAGACATCCTGCACATGCACAGTAACAGCAAGGAATCAGCACACATCCTGCACATGCACAGTAACAGCAAGGAATCAGCAGACATCCTACACATGCACAGTAACAGCAAGGAATCAGCAGACATCCTACACATGCACAGTAACAGCAAGGAATCAGCAGACATCCTACACATGCACAGTAACAGCAAGGAATCAGCAGACATCCTGCACATGCACAGTAACAGCAAGGAATCAGCACACATCCTGCACATGCACAGTAACAGCAAGGAATCAGCAGACATCCTACACATGCACAGTAACAGCAAGGAATCAGCAAACATCCTGCACATGCACAGTAACAGCAAGGAATCAGCAGACATCCTACACATGCACAGTAACAGCAAGGAATCAGCAGACATCCTGCACATGCACAGTAAAAGCAAGAAATCAGCAGACATCCTGCACATGCACAGTAACAGCAAGGAATCAGCAGACATCCTACACATGCACAGTAACAGCAAGGAATCAGCAGACACCCTGTACATGCACAGTAACAGCAAGGAATCAGCAGACATCCTGTACATGCACAGTAACAGCAAGGAATCAGCAGACATCCTACACATGCACAGTAACAGCAAGGAATCAGCAGACATCCTGCACATGCACAGTAACAGCAAGGAATCAGCAGACATCCTACACATGCACAGTAACAGCAAGGAATCAGTAGACATCCTGCACATGCACAGTAACAGCAAGGAATTAGCAGACATCCTGCACATGCACAGTAACAGCAAGGAATCAGCAGACATCCTACACATGCACAGTAACAGCAAGGAATCAGCAGACATCCTGCACATGCACAGTAACAGCAAGGAATCAGCAGACATCCTACACATGCACAGTAACAGCAAGGAATCAGCAGACATCCTGCACATGCACAGTAACAGCAAGGAATCAGCAGACATCCTACACATGCACAGTAACAGCAAGGAATCAGCAGACATCCTGCACATGCACAGTAACAGCAAGGAATCAGCAGACATCCTACACATGTACAGTAACAGCAAGGAATCAGCAGACATCCTGCACATGCACAGTAACAGCAGGGAATCAGCAGACACCCTGCACATGCACAGTAACAGCAAGGAATCAGCAGACATCCTGCATATGCACAGTAACAGCAAGGAATCAGCAGACATCCTACACATGCACAGTAACAGCAAGGAATCAGCAGACATCCTACACATGTACAGTAACAGCAAGGAATCAGCAGACATCCTGCACATGCACAGTAACAGCAAGGAATCAGAAGACATCCTACACATGCACAGTAACAGCAAGGAATCAGCAGACATCCTGCACATGCACAGTAACAGCAAGGAATCAGCACACATCTTGCACATGCACAGTAACAGCAAGGAATCAGCAGACATCCTGCATATGCACAGTAACAGCAAGGAATCAGCAGACATCCTATGCATGCACAGTAACAGCAAGGAATCAGCAGACATCCTGCATATGCACAGTAACAGCAAGGAATCAGCAGACATCCTGCATATGCACAGTAACAGCAAGGAATCAGCAGACATCCTACACATGCACAGTAACAGCAAGGAGTCAGCAGACATCCTGCACATGCACAGTAACAGCAAGGAGTCAGCAGACATCCTGCACATGCACAGTAACAGCAAGGAATCAGCAGACATCCTGCACATGCACAGTAACAGCAAGGAGTCAGCACACATCCTGCACATGCACAGTAAAAGCAAGGAGTCAGCACACATCCTGCACATGCACAGTAACAGCAAGGAATCAGCAGACATCCTGCATATGCACAGTAACAGCAAGGAATCAGCAGACATCCTACACATGCACAGTAACAGCAAGGAGTCAGCACACATCCTGCACATGCACAGTAACAGCAAGGAATCAGCAGCCATCCTGCACATGCACAGTAAAAGCAAGGAGTCAGCACACATCCTGCACATGCACAGTAACAGCAAGGAATCAGCAGACATCCTGCATATGCACAGTAACAGCAAGGAATCAGCAGACATCCTACACATGCACAGTAAATGCAAGGAGTCAGCACACATCCTGCACATGCACAGTAACAGCAAGGAATCAGCAGACATCCTGCACATGCACAGTAACAGCAAGGAATCAGCAGACATCCTACACATGCACAGTAACAGCAAGGAGTCAGCAGACATCCTGCACATGCACAGTAAAAGCAAGGAGTCAGCACACATCCTGCACATGCACAGTAACAGCAAGGAATCAGCAGACATCCTGCACATGCACAGTAACAGCAAGGAATCAGCAGACATCCTACACATGCACAGTAACAGCAAGGAATCAGCAGACATCCTACACATGTACAGTAACAGCAAGGAGTCAGCACACATCCTGCACATGCACAGTAACAGCAAGGAGTCAGCAGACATCCTGCACATGCACAGTAACAGCAAGGAATCAGCAGACATCCTACACATGCACAGTAACAGCAAGGAATCAGCAGACATCCTGCACATGCACAGTAAAAGCAAGGAGTCAGCACACATCCTGCACATGCACAGTAACAGCAAGGAATCAGCAGACATCCTGCACATGCACAGTAACAGCAAGGAATCAGCAGACATCCTGTACATGCACAGTAACAGCAAGGAATCAGCAGACACCCTACACATTCACAGTAACAGCAAGGAATCAGCAGACATCCTACACATTCACAGTAACAGCAAGGAATCAGCAGACATCCTACACATGCACAGTAACAGCAAGGAATCAGCAGACATCCTGCACATGCACAGTAACAGCAAGGAATCAGCAGACATCCTACACATGCACAGTAACAGCAAGGAATCAGTAGACATCCTGCACATGCACAGTAACAGCAAGGAATTAGCAGACATCCTGCACATGCACAGTAACAGCAAGGAATCAGCAGACATCCTACACATGCACAGTAACAGCAAGGAATCAGCAGACATCCTGCACATGCACAGTAACAGCAAGGAATCAGCAGACATCCTACACATGCACAGTAACAGCAAGGAATCAGCAGACATCCTGCACATGCACAGTAACAGCAAGGAATCAGCAGACATCCTACACATGCACAGTAACAGCAAGGAATCAGCACACATCCTGCACATGCACAGTAACAGCAAGGAATCAGCAGACATCCTACACATGTACAGTAACAGCAAGGAATCAGCAGACATCCTGCACATGCACAGTAACAGCAGGGAATCAGCAGACACCCTGCACATGCACAGTAACAGCAAGGAATCAGCAGACATCCTGCATATGCACAGTAACAGCAAGGAATCAGCACACATCCTACACATGCACAGTAACAGCAAGGAATCAGCAGACATCCTACACATGTACAGTAACAGCAAGGAATCAGCAGACATCCTGCACATGCACAGTAACAGCAAGGAATCAGAAGACATCCTACACATGCACAGTAACAGCAAGGAATCAGCAGACATCCTGCACATGCACAGTAACAGCAAGGAATCAGCACACATCCTGCACATGCACAGTAACAGCAAGGAATCAGCAGACATCCTGCATATGCACAGTAACAGCAAGGAATCAGCAGACATCCTATGCATGCACAGTAACAGCAAGGAATCAGCAGACATCCTGCATATGCACAGTAACAGCAAGGAATCAGCAGACATCCTGCATATGCACAGTAACAGCAAGGAATCAGCAGACATCCTACACATGCACAGTAACAGCAAGGAGTCAGCAGACATCCTGCACATGCACAGTAACAGCAAGGAGTCAGCAGACATCCTGCACATGCACAGTAACAGCAAGGAATCAGCAGACATCCTGCACATGCACAGTAAAAGCAAGGAGTCAGCAGACATCCTGCACATGCACAGTAAAAGCAAGGAGTCAGCACACATCCTGCACATGCACAGTAACAGCAAGGAATCAGCAGACATCCTGCATATGCACAGTAACAGCAAGGAATCAGCAGACATCCTACACATGCACAGTAACAGCAAGGAGTCAGCACACATCCTGCACATGCACAGTAACAGCAAGGAATCAGCAGCCATCCTGCACATGCACAGTAAAAGCAAGGAGTCAGCACACATCCTGCACATGCACAGTAACAGCAAGGAATCAGCAGACATCCTGCATATGCATAGTAACAGCAAGGAATCAGCAGACATCCTACACATGCACAGTAAATGCAAGGAGTCAGCACACATCCTGCACATGCACAGTAACAGCAAGGAATCAGCAGACATCCTGCACATGCACAGTAACAGCAAGGAATCAGCAGACATCCTGCATATGCACAGTAACAGCAAGGAATCAGCAGACATCCTACACATGCACAGTAACAGCAAGGAGTCAGCAGACATCCTGCACATGCACAGTAAAAGCAAGGAGTCAGCACACATCCTGCACATGCACAGTAACAGCAAGGAATCAGCAGACATCCTACACATGCACAGTAACAGCAAGGAATCAGCAGACATCCTACACATGTACAGTAACAGCAAGGAGTCAGCACACATCCTGCACATGCACAGTAACAGCAAGGAGTCAGCAGACATCCTGCACATGCACAGTAACAGCAAGGAATCAGCAGACATCCTACACATGCACAGTAACAGCAAGGAATCAGCAGACATCCTGCACATGCACAGTAAAAGCAAGGAGTCAGCACACATCCTGCACATGCACAGTAACAGCAAGGAATCAGCAGACATCCTGCACATGCACAGTAACAGCAAGGAATCAGCAGACATCCTGTACATGCACAGTAACAGCAAGGAATCAGCAGACATCCTACACATTCACAGTAACAGCAAGGAATCAGCAGACATCCTACACATTCACAGTAACAGCAAGGAATCAGCAGACATCCTACACATGCACAGTAACAGCAAGGTATCAGCAGACATCCTGCACATGCACAGTAACAGCAAGGAATCAGCAGACATCCTGCACATGCACAGTAACAGCAAGGAATCAGCAGACATCCTACACATGCACAGTAACAGCAAGGAATCAGCAGACATCCTGCACATGCACAGTAACAGCAAGGAGTCAGCAGACATCCTGCACATGCACAGTAAAAGCAAGGAGTCAGCACACATCCTGCACATGCACAGTAACAGCAAGGAATCAGCAGACATCTGCAAGCACATCAAATTAAGATGGGATCAAAATGCAATTAACTAGACGTGCAATTCCTTTCGTCCAAATTTAGTTTTCATCCAAATTTTGTCTGATTCGGAGATTCGGATCAATTCGAATTTCCGAATCGGCAACATAATCAATAACGAAAGCTAATAAATTAGTTAATGAATTGTCGTATTAATTTGTTATTCATTTTCATTCTAAACCGCTGTCCGCTACATCGCCAACACTAAATAAACACATTAACCTCTAAACCGCCATCCCCCCACATCGCCAACACTAAATAAACCTTTTAACCTCTAAACCACCTTCCCCCCACATTGCCAACACTAAATAAACCTATTAACCCCTAAACCGCCGCCCCCCACAGATTGCAATCACTAATAAAATGTATTAACGCCTAATCCGCCATCCTCACACATCGCAAACACCTAATTAAAGTATTAACACCTAAACCGCCATCACATTGTCAACACTAAATAAACCTATTAACCTCTAAATCACCATTCCCCCACATCGCCAACACTAAATAAACCTATTAACCTCTAAACTGCTGTCCCCCCACATCGCCAACACTAAATAAACCTATTAACCTCTAAACCCGCTGCCCCCCCACATCGCCAACACAAAATAAAGCTATTAACCCCTAAACCACTGTCCCCCCCACATCGCATTACTAATAAAATGTATTAACCCCTAATCCACCATCCCCCACAACGCAAACACCTAATTAAAGTATTAACACCTAAACTGCCATGCCCGAACATCTCTAACACTAAAAAACCTATTAACCTCTAAACCACCGTCCCCCACATTGCCAATACTAAATAAACGTATTAACCCCTAAACCGTTTTCCCCCTACATTGCCAACACTAAATAAACTTATTAATCTCTAGACCGATGCCCCACATCACCAGCACTAAATAAAGCTATTAACCCCACATCGCCAAAATACTAAATAAACGTATTAATCTCCCCCCACATTGCAACTACCTAAATCAAACTATTAACCCCTAAACCTAACACCCCCTAACTTAAAGTGATGGTAAACTTACCCGACTTTAAACTTGTATTTTTATGCAAATTAAAAAATTAAGTGGAATTTCATTCATGAAAACATGCAAACCGCTCGTTCTATTTAATTTTTTAGTCAGAAATAGCTGAATTTTAACATACTTTCCTCCTCCCGTACCATGGCCGTCATTGATTTATTATTTCCACGTGTTTTGACATACCAATGACAGCACAGGCCAGTCGGCGACACTGATATCATCAAACATGCCCTAAGTTAACAATGCGCATGCGCTAGACATTGGATCGATGACAGACCGTAGAATAATATCTATTTGAAACGCATATGCATAGCTAAAGTTAAAGATTTATATTCCAATACTATGACGTCGCGAGGGGTGGGTCTGCTTTCTGTCCGGCTAAAGAAAATAACAGGAAGTAATGACAGGGGCGGAGGAAGGAGCGATAACGCTCTGTGAGTAAAACATGATTTATTATAGAAAAGAATCAAATAAATAAGGAAAAAACATAGCGACTTAGGTTAGAAAGAACTGAGGATTAATAATATATTTCCCAAATATTGAAAATTTACCATCACTTTAACATAATTAAATTACACCTCAATTAAAGTTACAATATTACTAACTACCTTAAAATACATAAAAACTTACATGTGAAACAAAAATTACTAACATCACTTGTTTAAAAAAAATACAAAAAATAATAAACACTAAAATTACATAAAATTAAAAAAAAAAATTTACGAAACAAAACACTAAAATTAAATTTTTAAAAAAAAATTACCATTACAACAAATAACAAACGAAATTATCTAAAATAATAAAAATTATTCCTATTCTAATACACCCGTTTAAAAAATAAATAAATTAAAAAAAAACGTAATCTATAAATAAGATACCAATAGCCCTTAAACTGGCCATTTTGTAGGGTATTACCCTAAAGTTAACAGCTCTTTAATTGAATTCTAATAACCCAAGTTTAAAAAAATAAATAAATACACCCCCCCCCCAAAAAAAAACCCCTAAGCAGCTCTCATCCTATAGGCTGATTTGAATTTTCAACTAATAGGAATGCAAGAGTACCCCCATATTAAAGGGGTACCTTGCATTAAATCTTCAGTTTCGGCGGACGATCGCATGAAGAGGACCTACGTGTCGCTGACGACCTCCGACTCTGCAGACTGCTCCACCTCTGCCATGAAGATGGAAGATGGAGCCGTCTGGATGAAGATGTTTCGCCAAACTTCAGTAATGTTGAGTACCGATTTCGGGGTTAGTGTTTTTTTTGGGGGGGTGTTTTTTTCTTTTTTTAATTTCAGGGCTTTTATTTATTTTTTTATGGGCTTAAAAAGAGCTGAACGCGCTTTTAAGGGCAATGCCCATACAAATGCCCTTTTCAGGTTTATTTAGTGTTGGCGATGTGGGGGGACAGCGGTTTAGAGGTTAATAGGTTTATTTAGTGTTGGCGATGTGGGGGGACATGGTTTAGAGGTTAATAGGTTTATTTACTGTTGGCGATGGGGGGGACGGCGGTTTAGAGATTATTAGGTTTATTTATTAGTTGCGATGCGGGTGGATGATGGGTTAATAGTTTATTGGTGCTAGTGTACTCTGTAACATGTAACCAATATTACTGCATTATCGGCCGGTTTTTCTGCTGATAATATTTTGAGACATTCAATTCAGCTGAATTGAATTTCCTGAAATATTATCGGCAGAAGTACCGGCTGATAATGCGGTAATATCGGTGATCGCAAGGAGTTAAAGCCAATCCGAATAACGAATGGTCCGAAATAACGAATGGTCCGAAATAACGAATGGTCTGAAATAAAGAATGGATACGAAATAACGAATGGTCCGAAATAACAAATGGTCCGAAATAACGAATGGTCCGAAAAAACTAATATATCTGATATACGAATTAAATTAACATAACATATGATGAAACAATATTATTTATTTAACGAATGAAAGCGAAACAAAACAATGTTTTTAGTGTGCACATGCATTTGCTGATTATGTTGATTGGTCCTTTAACGGTTTACAAACTGCTGGAAATGTGCTGATTTCTTTGCATACAGCAGAGCTTGGAGATAGAGAAAGGGGCAGCAGCAGCCATCTCATGGGCCTATATGGTAGCAGTTTTGTAAGAATGTTATACCTTTGTAAAATCACTAAATGGCAGCACTCCAGAAACGCACGCTGCCTACCTACCTAGGTATCTCTTTCAACAAAATACTATTAGAATTAACCGGATTTCATAATAGAAGTACATTGGAAACAGTTTAAAAAATGTTATGCTCTGTCTGAATCATGAAAGACACATTTTGCATTTTATGTCCCTTTAAAGCGACATTCGGTCAAAAGTAAATGCTTATAGATTAATTACATCTTTGAATAGAAACATATGTGCAATAGACATGTATTAGCAAAAATGCTTCCAGTAAAAGTTATCACTGCTTTAGTGTTAGCATTTTTCTCTGCACGTGCATGTGAAGCATAGCTAGATATCCTCAGTGCATACGTGTATACTACAAAAATGCTTCCATTCAAAACTGAAATGCATTCATGTGGATTTCAGCTTTGGTTGGAATGTCCCTTTAAACAGAAGTCTAAAAGGCTGCAGTCCTATTAGATTTTAATGAACTCATGTTTAAGTGCTGTTTATTATATACAGTATAAAGTTGTCTTTTTAATGTGCTATATATATGTAGCTCTGGCAGATACTGATGATGTGCTGTTTATTATATACAGTATAACGTTGTCTCTTTAATGTGCTCTATATATATAGCTCTGGCAGATACAATCTATCTGATATTGATGATGTGCTGTTTATTATATACAGTATAACGTTGTCTCTTTAATGTGCTATATATATGTAGCTCTGGCAGGTACAATCTATCTGATATTGATGATGTGCTGTTTATTATATACAGTATAACGTTGTCTCTTTAATGTGCTATATATATGTAGCTCTGGCAGATACAATCTATCTGATATTGATGATGTGCTGTTTATTATATACAGTATAACGTTGTCTCTTTAATGTGCTATATATATGTAGCTCTGGCAGATACAATCTATCTGATATTGATGATGTGCTGTTTATTATATACAGTATAAAGTTGTCTCTTTAATGTGCTATATATATGTAGCTCTGGCAGATACTGATGATGTACTGTTTATTATATACAGTATAAAGTTGTCTTTTAATGTGCTCTATATATGTAACTCTGGCAGATACAATCTATCTGATATTGATGATGTGCTGTTTATTATATACAGTATAACGTTGTCTCTTTAATGTGCTATATATATGTAACTCTGGCAGATACAATCTATCTGATATTGATGATGTGCTGTTTATTATATACAGTATAACGTTTTCTCTTTAATGTGCTCTATATATGTAGCTCTGGCAGATACTGATGATGTGCTGTTTATTATATACAGTATAATGTTGTCTCTTTAATGTGCTATATATATGTAGCTCTGGCAGATACTGATGATGTGCTGTTTATTATATACAGTATAATGTTGTCTCTTTAATGTGCTCTATATATGTAGCTCTGGCAGATACTGATGATGTGCTGTTTATTATATACAGTATAACGTTGTCTCTTTAATGTGCTCTATATATGTAGCTCTGGCAGATACTGATGATGTGCTGTTTATTATATACAGTATAACGTTGTCTCTTTAATGTGCTCTATATATGTAGCTCTGGCAGATACTGATGATGTGCTGTTTATTATATACAGTATAACTTTGTCTCTTTAATGTGCTATATATATATAGCTCTGGCAGATACAATCTATCTGATATTGATGATGTGCTGTTTATTATATACAGTATAACGTTGTCTCTTTAATGTGCTATATATATGTAGCTCTGGCAGATACAATCTATCTGATATTGATGATGTGCTGTTTATTATATACAGTATAATGTTGTCTCTTTAATGTGCTATATATATATAGCTCTGGTATATACTGATGATGTGCTGTTTATTATATACAGTATAACGTTGTCTCTTTAATGTGCTATATATATGTAGCTCTGGCAGATACAATCTATCTGATATAGATGATGTGCTGTTTATTATATACAGTATAACGTTGTCTCTTTAATGTGCTATATATATGTAGCTCTGGCAGATACAATCTATCTGATATTGATGATGTGCTGTTTATTATATACAGTATAACGTTGTCTCTTTAATGTGCTATATATATGTAGCTTTGGCAAATACAATCTATCTGATATTGATGATGTGCTGTTTATTATATACAGTATAAAGTTGTCTCTTTAATGTGCTCTATATATGTAGCTCTGGCAGATACAATCTATCTGATATTGATGATGTGCTGTTTATTATATACAGTATAAAGTTGTCTCTTTAATGTGCTCTATATATGTAGCTCTGGCAGATACTGATGCTGTGCTGTTTATTATATACAGTATAACGTTGTCTCTTTAATGTGCTATATATATGTAGCTCTGGCAGATAAAATCTATCTGATATTGATGATGTGCTGTTTATTATATACAGTATAACGTTGTCTCTTTAATGTGCTATATATATGTAGCTCTGGCAGATACAATCTATCTGATATTTATGATGTGCTGTTTATTATATACAGTATAACGTTGTCTCTTTAATGTGCTATATATATGTAGCTCTGGCAGATACAATCTATCTGATATTGATGATGTGCTGTTTATTATATACAGTATAAAGTTGTCTCTTTAATGTGCTCTGAATATGTAGCTCTGGCAGATACAATCTATCTGATATTGATGATGTGCTGTTTATTATATACAGTATAACGTTGTCTCTTTAATGTGCTCTATATATGTAGCTCTGGCAGATACTGATGATGTGCTGTTTATTATATACAGTATAACTTTGTCTCTTTAATGTGCTATATATATATAGCTCTGGCAGATACAATCTATCTGATATTGATGATGTGCTGTTTATTATATACAGTATAACGTTGTCTCTTTAATGTGCTATATATATGTAGCTCTGGCAGATACAATCTATCTGATATTGATGATGTGCTGTTTATTATATACAGTATAATGTTGTCTCTTTAATGTGCTATATATATATAGCTCTGGCATATACTGATGATGTGCTGTTTATTATATACAGTATAACGTTGTCTCTTTAATGTGCTATATATATGTAGCTCTGGCAGATACAATCTATCTGATATAGATGATGTGCTGTTTATTATATACAGTATAAAGTTGTCTTTTTAATGTGCTCTATATATGTAGCTTTGGCAAATACAATCTATCTGATATTGATGATGTGCTGTTTATTATATACAGTATAACGTTGTCTCTTTAATATGCTCTATATATATAGCTCTGGCAGATACAATCTATCTGATATTGATGATGTGCTGTTTATTATATACAGTATAAAGTTGTCTCTTTAATGTGCTATATATATGTAGCTCTGGCAGATACAATCTATCTGATATTGATGATGTGCTGTTTATTGTATACAGTATAAAGTTGTCACTTTAATGTGCTATATATATGTAGCTCTGGCAGATACAATCTATCTGATATTGATGATGTGCTGTTTATTATATACAGTATAACGTTGTCTTTTTAATGTGCTATATATATGTAGCTCTGGCAGATAACTGATGATGTGCTGTTTATTATATACAGTATAAAGTTGTCTTTTTAATGTGCTATATATATGTAGCTCTGGCAGATACAATCTATCTGATATTGATGATGTGCTGTTTATTATATACAGTATAACGTTGTCTCTTTAATGTGCTCTATATATGTAGCTCTGGCAGATACAATCTATCTGATATTAATGATGTACTGTTTATTATATACAGTATAAAGTTGTCTCTTTAATGTGCTCTATATATGTAGCTCTGGCAGATACAATCTATCTGATATTGATGATGTACTGTTTATTATATACAGTATAAAGTTGTCTCTTTAATGTGCTCTATATATGTAGCTCTGGCAGATACAATCTGTCTGATATTGATGATGTGCTGTTTATTATATACAGTATAAAGTTGTCTCTTTAATGTGCTCTATATATGTAGCTCTGGCAGATACAATCTATCTGATACTGATGATGTGCTGTTTATTATATACAGTATAAAGTTGTCTCTTTAATGTGCTCTATATATGTAGCTCTGGCAGATACTGATGCTGTGCTGTTTATTATATACAGTATAAAGTTTTCTCTTTAATGTGCTCTATATATGTAGCTCTGGCAGATACAGATGATGTGCTGTTTATTATATACAGTATAAAGTTGTCTCTTTAATGTGCTCTATATATGTAGCTCTGGCAGATACTGATGCTGTGCTGTTTATTATATACAGTATAAAGTTTTCTCTTTAATGTGCTCTATATATGTAGCTCTGGCAGATACTGATGATGTGCTGTTTATTATACACAGTATAAAGTTGTCTCTTTAATGTGCTCTATATATGTAGCTCTGGCAGATACAATCTGTCTGATATTGATGATGTGCTGTTTATTATATACAGTATAAAGTTGTCTCTTTAATGTGCTCTATATATGTAGCTCTGGCAGATACAATCTATCTGATACTGATGATGTGCTGTTTATTATATACAGTATAAAGTTGTCTCTTTAATGTGCTCTATATATGTAGCTCTGGCAGATACTGATGCTGTGCTGTTTATTATATACAGTATAAAGTTTTCTCTTTAATGTGCTCTATATATGTAGCTCTGGCAGATACAGATGATGTGCTGTTTATTATATACAGTATAAAGTTGTCTCTTTAATGTGCTATATATATGTAGCTCTGGCAGATACTGATGATGTGCTGTTTATTATATACAGTATAACGTTGTCTCTTTAATGTGCTCTATATATGTAGCTCTGGCAGATACAATCTATCTGATATTGATGATGTGCTGTTTATTATATACAGTATAAAGTTGTCTCTTTAATGTGCTCTATATATATGTAGCTCTGGCAGATACTGATGATGTACTGTTTATTATATACAGTATAACGTTGTCTCTTTAAAGTGCTATATATATGTAGCTATGGCAGATACAATCTATCTGATATTGATGATGTGCTGTTTATTATATACAGTATAAAGTTGTCTCTTTAATGTGTTATATATATGTAGCTCTGGCAGATACAATCTATCTGATATTGATGATGTGCTGTTTATTATATACAGTATAACGTTGTCTCTTTAATGTGCTATATATATGTAGCTCTGGCAGATACAATCTATCTGATATTGATGATGTGCTGTTTATTATATACAGTATAAAGTTGTCTCTTTAATGTGCTATATATATGTAGCTCTGGCAGATACAATCTATCTGATATTGATGATGTGCTGTTTATTATATACAGTATAACGTTGTCTCTTTAATGTGCTATATATATGTAGCTCTGGCAGATACAATCTATCTGATATTGATGATGTGCTGTTTATTATATACAGTATAAAGTTGTCTCTTTAATGTGCTCTATATATGTAACTCTGGCAGATACAGATGATGTGCTGTTTATTATATACAGTATAACGTTGTCTCTTTAATGTGCTCTATATATGTAACTCTGGCAGATACAGATGATGTGCTGTTTATTATATACAGTATAAAGTTGTCTCTTTAATGTGCTCTATATATGTAGCTCTGGCAGATACAATCTATCTGATACTGATGATGTGCTGTTTATTATATACAGTATAAAGTTTTCTCTTTAATGTGTTATATATATGTAGCTCTGGCAGATACAGATGATGTGCTGTTTATTATATACAGTATAACGTTGTCTCTTTAATGTGTTATATATATGTAGCTCTGGCAGATACTGATGATGTGCTGTTTATTATATACAGTATAACGTTGTCTCTTTAATGTGCTCTATATATGTAGCTCTGGCAGATACAGATGATGTGCTGTTTATTATATACAGTATAACGTTGTCTCTTTAATGTGTTATATATATGTAGCTCTGGCAGATACTGATGATGTGCTGTTTATTATATACAGTATAACGTTGTCTCTTTAATGTGCTCTATATATGTAGCTCTGGCAGATACAATCTATCTGATATTGATGATGTGCTGTTTATTATATACAGTATAAAGTTGTCTCTTTAATGTGCTCTATATATATGTAGCTCTGGCAGATACTGATGATGTGCTGTTTATTATATACAGTATAACGTTGTCTCTTTAATGTGCTATATATATGTAGCTCTGGCAGATACAATCTATCTGATATTGATGATGTGCTGTTTATTGTATACAGTATAAAGTTGTCTCTTTAATGTGCTATATATATGTAGCTCTGGCAGATACAATCTATCTGATATTGATGATGTACTGTTTATTATATACAGTATAACGTTGTCTCTTTAAAGTGCTATATATATGTAGCTCTGGCAGATACAATCTATCTGATATTGATGATGTGCTGTTTATTATATACAGTATAAAGTTGTCTCTTTAATGTGTTATATATATGTAGCTCTGGCAGATACAATCTATCTGATATTGATGATGTGCTGTTTATTATATACAGTATAACGTTGTCTCTTTAATGTGCTATATATATGTAGCTCTGGCAGATACAATCTATCTGATATTGATGATGTGCTGTTTATTATATACAGTATAACGTTGTCTCTTTAATGTGCTATATATATGTAGCTTTGGCAAATACAATCTATCTGATATTGATGATGTGCTGTTTATTATATACAGTATAAAGTTGTCTCTTTAATGTGCTCTATATATGTAGCTCTGGCAGATACAATCTATCTGATATTGATGATGTGCTGTTTATTATATACAGTATAACGTTGTCTCTTTAATGTGCTCTATATATGTAGCTCTGGCAGATACTGATGATGTGCTGTTTATTATATACAGTATAAAGTTGTCTCTTTAATGTGCTATATATATGTAGCTCTGGCAGATACTGATGATGTGCTGTTTATTATATACAGTATAAAGTTGTCTCTTTAATGTGCTATATATATGTAGCTCTGCAGATACTGATGATGTGCTGTGCAGTATTACGTTACAGTTGCGCTGTGACAAGACATAATGTACACTGTGGGAAGGGTGTCAGATTACCAGGCATAATCGCTAATTACCCAGCATAACCTCAATGCAGCAAAATGTTCCAGCATTTAGTTCTCTGTCAGATATGTGGGCTGTTTTAAACAAGAGAGGTATGTACAAGGGTCCCTAGAGCATGCCTGGTACACCACTTGCTCATTCTCTTTAATGTAGAGTATTACATTCCTCCTGCAAATGCAACCAAGCATAACTTCTTTTACAAGATTTGTCTACACTAAACTTTATTTCACTGACTCACTGTTTCATGATGACCATGTGGTCCGATTTTACATGACCTGACTGGAGGTGATTAGGCTTAAAATGTATTTAATAACATTTCTTACAGGTCCATATACCAGTGGAGTTTTCCCGGAGGTGAGATTGTAGTGAATAATCTTATACATCAAATGCTATGAGAGGAAGGTCTTTACTACGTTAAGATTTCACTGTCCGTGACATCCCAATCATGTTGTTAGATGATTGCTCCTGCTTCCTAGGTTTTAGGGCTTGGTTTCTTGCCAATGGGGCCTGTAACACAGTCCACACTGAATAGTGCCCAAGGAGTTAACAGAAGATTACACCCCCCTCACTGTCATCTGTGACCTTGCTGTGCAGGTGACAATGGAGATACTACATCCATGACCAAATGATGGCTGCAGTATTACCATTGGGGCCACTACAGACAAGAACTTGTTACATATAGGCCACAATATGATCTGTTTCTTTAAAAACCTAACATTAAATTAATGAAACTAGTGGTCTTTAACAGCTCTCTACATGCACATTCCCTTCAGGGGAGGTGCAAGATCACTGAAAATAGAGGTGCAAAACGTAGACAACAAAGCTATATGTCAAGGATGCAGGAGAGTTTTATATCCACTGGCTCCATCCTTGCTCTGCATAGAGCACTGGCCACGTATAAAAGTTGTGACCCTGCAAATTCAGGTAGCTGGCGCATATGATATCAGGTTGTGGTTTGATACCGTAATAAAGTAATGAGCCACCAACATCTCATTTCTATTAGGTAGAGTGAAACAAAAACTGAGAATTTTGAAAGCACAAATGTCACCATAAAACCTTAGGACAGGATTTGTAACCTCTATCAATGCCTTACCCATAGCTCTAGTGTGTATAGCCCCTTTCAACCCCCTACTCATACCCCTAATGATTAGAGCTCTTCTCTATACCATATCCATATACCCTAATGATTATAGTCACTCTCAGTACTATACCCCTAATGATTACAGCGCCTCTCTATACCATACCCATATGCCCTAATGATTACAGCGCCTCTCTATACCATACCCCTAATGATTATAGCTCTTCTCTATACCATATCCATATACCCTAATGATTATAGCACTTCTCTATACCATATCCATATACCCTAATGGTTATAGCACTTCACTATACCATATCCATATACCCTAATGATTATAGTCCCTCTCAGTACTATACCCCTAGTGATTACAGCGCCTCTCTATACCATACCCCTAATGATTATAGCACTTCTCTATATCATATCCATATACCCTAATGATTATAGCACTTCTCTATACTATATCCATATACTCTAATGATTATAGTCCCTCTCAGTACTATACCCCTAATGATTATAGCACTTCTCTATACCATATCCATATACCCTAATGATTATAGCACTTCTCTATACCATATCCATATACTCCTAATAATTATAGCACTTCTCTATACCATATCCATATACCCCTAATGATTATAGCACTTCTCTATACCATATCCATATACCCTAATGATTATAGCACTTCTCTATACCATATCCATATACCCCTAATAATTATAGCACTTCTCTATACCATATCCATATACCCCTAATGATTACAGTACCTCTCTATACCATACCCCTAATGATTATAGCACTTCTCTATAACATACCCATATGCCCTAATGATTATAGAACTTCTCTATACCATACCCCTATTTATTATAGCACCTCTCTATTCCATACCCATATATCCTAATGATTATAGCACCTCTCTATACCATACCCATATACCCCTAATGATAATAGCACCTCTCTATACCATACCCATATACCCCTAATAACTAAAGCACCTCTCAATACCATATTCATATTAGGGATGGGCGAATGTGTAAATTTTCGAATTTCGAATGTAGAACGAATGTTATTACCGAAATTCGAATTCTAAATCTGAATGTCGATAAGAACGAATATTCTTAAAAATTCGAAAATCGAATTTTATTTACAGTTTATAATTATATCGAATGTCCACATTCGAAATTTCGAATTTAACATTCTATTTAACAAATACTATTCAGAAGTTCAATAGTTCATGTGGTAGAGAGGGAATCTAGTAAATTGATACATAATAGATACAAATATATCATTTCGAATGTTTCCATATAGAATATTGCATAATTCGAATATTACATTTAAAGAAAGCATTAGAAATACTATTACAAACATATAAATTCGAATTTTTCTAATTAGAATATTGCATAATTAGAATATTACATTTAAAGAAAAAGCATTAGAAATACTATTACAATCTAAATTCGAATTTTTCGAATTCGAATACACGTATTGCATAATTCGAATATTACATTTAAAGAAAAAGCATTAGAAATACTATTACAATCTAAATTCGAATTTTTCGAATTCGAATATTGCATAATTTGAATATTACATTTAAAGAAAAAGCATTAGAAATACTATTACAATCTAAATTCAAATTTTTCAAATTCGAATATTGCATAATTCGAATATTACATTTAAAGAAAAAGCATTAGAAATACTATTACAATCTAAATTCGAATTTTTTCGAAAAGAATATTTTCAAATGTAATCGTAAAATTCGAAACCGAACATTCGAAAATCGAATGTTAGAATGTTATGTATACATTCGAAATTCGATTTGAATGAACGAATGTGTTAAAATTTGTGCCGTTTTTTGAATATTGCGAAACATTCGCCCTTCCCTAATTCATATACCCCTAATAATCATAGAACCTCTCAATACCATACCTATATACCCCTAATGAATAAAGCCCCTCTCTATACCATACCCATATACCCCTAATAATTAAAGTGCCTTTCTATACCATACCCATATACCCCTAATAATTATAGCGCCTCTCTATACCATATCCATATACCCTAATGATTATAGTCACTCTCAGTACTATACCCCTAATGATTACAGCGCCTCTCTATACCATACCCATATGCCCTAATGATTACAGCGCCTCTCTATACCATACCCCTAATGATTATAGCTCTTCTCTATACCATATCCATATACCCTAATGATTATAGCACTTCTCTATACCATATCCATATACCCTAATGGTTATAGCACTTCACTATACCATATCCATATACCCTAATGATTATAGTCCCTCTCAGTACTATACCCCTAGTGATTACAGCGCCTCTCTATACCATACCCCTAATGATTATAGCACTTCTCTATATCATATCCATATACCCTAATGATTATAGCACTTCTCTATACTATATCCATATACTCTAATGATTATAGTCCCTCTCAGTACTATACCCCTAATGATTATAGCACTTCTCTATACCATATCCATATACCCTAATGATTATAGCACTTCTCTATACCATATCCATATACTCCTAATAATTATAGCACTTCTCTATACCATATCCATATACCCCTAATGATTATAGCACTTCTCTATACCATATCCATATACCCTAATGATTATAGCACTTCTCTATACCATATCCATATACCCCTAATAATTATAGCACTTCTCTATACCATATCCATATACCCCTAATGATTACAGTACCTCTCTATACCATACCCCTAATGATTATAGCACTTCTCTATAACATACCCATATGCCCTAATGATTATAGAACTTCTCTATACCATACCCCTATTTATTATAGCACCTCTCTATTCCATACCCATATATCCTAATGATTATAGCACCTCTCTATACCATACCCATATACCCCTAATGATTAAAGTGCCTCTCTATACCATACCCATATACCCCTAATAACTAAAGCACCTCTCAATACCATATTCATATTAGGGATGGGCGAATGTGTAAATTTTCGAATTTCGAATGTAGAACGAATGTTATTACCGAAATTCGAATTCTAAATCTGAATGTCGATAAGAACGAATATTCTTAAAAATTCGAAAATCGAATTTTATTTACAGTTTATAATTATATCGAATGTCCACATTCGAAATTTCGAATTTAACATTCTATTTAACAAATACTATTCAGAAGTTCAATAGTTCATGTGGTAGAGAGGGAATCTAGTAAATTGATACATAATAGATACAAATATATCATTTCGAATGTTTCCATATAGAATATTGCATAATTCGAATATTACATTTAAAGAAAGCATTAGAAATACTATTACAAACATATAAATTCGAATTTTTCTAATTAGAATATTGCATAATTAGAATATTACATTTAAAGAAAAAGCATTAGAAATACTATTACAATCTAAATTCGAATTTTTCGAATTCGAATACACGTATTGCATAATTCGAATATTACATTTAAAGAAAAAGCATTAGAAATACTATTACAATCTAAATTCGAATTTTTCGAATTCGAATATTGCATAATTTGAATATTACATTTAAAGAAAAAGCATTAGAAATACTATTACAATCTAAATTCAAATTTTTCAAATTCGAATATTGCATAATTCGAATATTACATTTAAAGAAAAAGCATTAGAAATACTATTACAATCTAAATTCGAATTTTTTCGAAAAGAATATTTTCAAATGTAATCGTAAAATTCGAAACCGAACATTCGAAAATCGAATGTTAGAATGTTATGTATACATTCGAAATTCGATTTGAATGAACGAATGTGTTAAAATTTGTGCCGTTTTTTGAATATTGCGAAACATTCGCCCTTCCCTAATTCATATACCCCTAATAATCATAGAACCTCTCAATACCATACCTATATACCCCTAATGAATAAAGCCCCTCTCTATACCATACCCATATACCCCTAATAATTAAAGTGCCTTTCTATACCATACCCATATACCCCTAATAATTATAGCGCCTCTCTATACCATATCCATATACCCTAATGATTATAGTCACTCTCAGTACTATACCCCTAATGATTACAGCGCCTCTCTATACCATACCCATATGCCCTAATGATTACAGCGCCTCTCTATACCATACCCCTAATGATTATAGCTCTTCTCTATACCATATCCATATACCCTAATGATTATAGCACTTCTCTATACCATATCCATATACCCTAATGGTTATAGCACTTCACTATACCATATCCATATACCCTAATGATTATAGTCCCTCTCAGTACTATACCCCTAGTGATTACAGCGCCTCTCTATACCATACCCCTAATGATTATAGCACTTCTCTATATCATATCCATATACCCTAATGATTATAGCACTTCTCTATACTATATCCATATACTCTAATGATTATAGTCCCTCTCAGTACTATACCCCTAATGATTATAGCACTTCTCTATACCATATCCATATACCCTAATGATTATAGCACTTCTCTATACCATATCCATATACTCCTAATAATTATAGCACTTCTCTATACCATATCCATATACCCCTAATGATTATAGCACTTCTCTATACCATATCCATATACCCTAATGATTATAGCACTTCTCTATACCATATCCATATACCCCTAATAATTATAGCACTTCTCTATACCATATCCATATACCCCTAATGATTACAGTACCTCTCTATACCATACCCCTAATGATTATAGCACTTCTCTATAACATACCCATATGCCCTAATGATTATAGAACTTCTCTATACCATACCCCTATTTATTATAGCACCTCTCTATTCCATACCCATATATCCTAATGATTATAGCACCTCTCTATACCATACCCATATACCCCTAATGATAATAGCACCTCTCTATACCATACCCATATACCCCTAATAACTAAAGCACCTCTCAATACCATATTCATATTAGGGATGGGCGAATGTGTAAATTTTCGAATTTCGAATGTAGAACGAATGTTATTACCGAAATTCGAATTCTAAATCTGAATGTCGATAAGAACGAATATTCTTAAAAATTCGAAAATCGAATTTTATTTACAGTTTATAATTATATCGAATGTCCACATTCGAAATTTCGAATTTAACATTCTATTTAACAAATACTATTCAGAAGTTCAATAGTTCATGTGGTAGAGAGGGAATCTAGTAAATTGATACATAATAGATACAAATATATCATTTCGAATGTTTCCATATAGAATATTGCATAATTCGAATATTACATTTAAAGAAAGCATTAGAAATACTATTACAAACATATAAATTCGAATTTTTCGAATTAGAATATTGCATAATTAGAATATTACATTTAAAGAAAAAGCATTAGAAATACTATTACAATCTAAATTCGAATTTTTCGAATTCGAATACACGTATTGCATAATTCGAATATTACATTTAAAGAAAAAGCATTAGAAATACTATTACAATCTAAATTCGAATTTTTCGAATTCGAATATTGCATAATTTGAATATTACATTTAAAGAAAAAGCATTAGAAATACTATTACAATCTAAATTCAAATTTTTCAAATTCGAATATTGCATAATTCGAATATTACATTTAAAGAAAAAGCATTAGAAATACTATTACAATCTAAATTCGAATTTTTTCGAAAAGAATATTTTCAAATGTAATCGTAAAATTCGAAACCGAACATTCGAAAATCGAATGTTAGAATGTTATGTATACATTCGAAATTCGATTTGAATGAACGAATGTGTTAAAATTTGTGCCGTTTTTCGAATATTGCGAAACATTCGCCCTTCCCTAATTCATATACCCCTAATAATCATAGAACCTCTCAATACCATACCTATATACCCCTAATGAATAAAGCCCCTCTCTATACCATACCCATATACCCCTAATAATTAAAGTGCCTTTCTATACCATACCCATATACCCCTAATAATTATAGCGCCTCTCTATACCATATCCATATACCCTAATGATTATAGTCACTCTCAGTACTATACCCCTAATGATTACAGCGCCTCTCTATACCATACCCATATGCCCTAATGATTACAGCGCCTCTCTATACCATACCCCTAATGATTATAGCTCTTCTCTATACCATATCCATATACCCTAATGATTATAGCACTTCTCTATACCATATCCATATACCCTAATGGTTATAGCACTTCACTATACCATATCCATATACCCTAATGATTATAGTCCCTCTCAGTACTATACCCCTAGTGATTACAGCGCCTCTCTATACCATACCCCTAATGATTATAGCACTTCTCTATATCATATCCATATACCCTAATGATTATAGCACTTCTCTATACTATATCCATATACTCTAATGATTATAGTCCCTCTCAGTACTATACCCCTAATGATTATAGCACTTCTCTATACCATATCCATATACCCTAATGATTATAGCACTTCTCTATACCATATCCATATACTCCTAATAATTATAGCACTTCTCTATACCATATCCATATACCCCTAATGATTATAGCACTTCTCTATACCATATCCATATACCCTAATGATTATAGCACTTCTCTATACCATATCCATATACCCCTAATAATTATAGCACTTCTCTATACCATATCCATATACCCCTAATGATTACAGTACCTCTCTATACCATACCCCTAATGATTATAGCACTTCTCTATAACATACCCATATGCCCTAATGATTATAGAACTTCTCTATACCATACCCCTATTTATTATAGCACCTCTCTATTCCATACCCATATATCCTAATGATTATAGAACCTCTCTATACCATACCCATATACCCCTAATGATAATAGCACCTCTCTATACCATACCCATATACCCCTAATAACTAAAGCACCTCTCAATACCATATTCATATTAGGGATGGGCGAATGTGTAAATTTTCGAATTTCGAATGTAGAACGAATGTTATTACCGAAATTCGAATTCTAAATCTGAATGTCGATAAGAACGAATATTCTTAAAAATTCGAAAATCGAATTTTATTTACAGTTTATAATTATATCGAATGTCCACATTCGAAATTTCGAATTTAACATTCTATTTAACAAATACTATTCAGAAGTTCAATAGTTCATGTGGTAGAGAGGGAATCTAGTAAATTGATACATAATAGATACAAATATATCATTTCGAATGTTTCCATATAGAATATTGCATAATTCGAATATTACATTTAAAGAAAGCATTAGAAATACTATTACAAACATATAAATTCGAATTTTTCGAATTAGAATATTGCATAATTAGAATATTACATTTAAAGAAAAAGCATTAGAAATACTATTACAATCTAAATTCGAATTTTTCGAATTCGAATACACGTATTGCATAATTCGAATATTACATTTAAAGAAAAAGCATTAGAAATACTATTACAATCTAAATTCGAATTTTTCGAATTCGAATATTGCATAATTTGAATATTACATTTAAAGAAAAAGCATTAGAAATACTATTACAATCTAAATTCAAATTTTTCAAATTCGAATATTGCATAATTCGAATATTACATTTAAAGAAAAAGCATTAGAAATACTATTACAATCTAAATTCGAATTTTTTCGAAAAGAATATTTTCAAATGTAATCGTAAAATTCGAAACCGAACATTCGAAAATCGAATGTTAGAATGTTATGTATACATTCGAAATTCGATTTGAATGAACGAATGTGTTAAAATTTGTGCCGTTTTTCGAATATTGCGAAACATTCGCCCTTCCCTAATTCATATACCCCTAATAATCATAGAACCTCTCAATACCATACCTATATACCCCTAATGAATAAAGCCCCTCTCTATACCATACCCATATACCCCTAATAATTAAAGTGCCTTTCTATACCATACCCATATACCCCTAATAATTATAGCGCCTCTCTATACCATATCCATATACACCCATATATCCCCAATGATTAAAGTGAATCTTTATATACCATACCCATATACCCCTAATGATAATAGTGCCTCTCTACACCATACCCATATACCCCTAATGATTAAAGTGCCTCTCTATGCCATACCCATATACCCCTAATGATTATAGCAGCTCTCTATACCATATCCATATACAAACATATATCCCCAATGATTATAGTGCATCTCTATACCATACCCATTAACCCCTAATGATTAAAGTGCCTCTCTATACCTTACCCATATACTCCTAATGATTATAGTGCCTCTCTATACCATATCCATATACCCTTAATGATTATAGTGCCTCTCAATACCATATCCATATACCCCTAATGATTATAAAACCTCTCTATACCATACCCATATACCCCTAATGATTATAGCACCTCTCTATACCATATCCATATACAAACATATATCCCCAATGATTATAGTGCATCTCTATACCATACCCATTAACCCCTAATGATTAAAGTGCCTCTCTATACCTTACCCATATACTCCTAATGATTATAGTGCCTCTCTATACCATATCCATATACCCTTAATGATTATAGTGCCTCTCAATACCATATCCATATACCCCTAATGATTATAAAACCTCTCTATACCATACCCATATACCCCTAATATTTATAGCACCTCTACATACCATACCCATATACCGTAAATGATTATAGTAGCACCTCTAATTACTATATCCATATACCCATATGATTATAGCAACTGTTTATACCATACCCATGTACCCTAATGATTATAGCACCTCTCTATACCATACCCCTAATGATTATAGCACTTCTCTATACCATACCCATACACCCTAATGATTATAGCACCTCTCTATACCATACCCCTATTGATTATAGCACCTCTCTATACCATACCCATATACCCTAATGATTAAAATGAATCTCTATACCATACCCATATACACCTAATGATTAAAGTGCCTCTCTATACCATACCCATATACCCCTAATGATTATAGTGCCTCTCTATACCATACCCATCTACCCCTAATGATTAAAGTGCCTCTCTATACCATACCCATATACCCCTAATAATTATAGCACCTCTCTATACCATATACATGAAAAAAACATATATCCCCAATGATTATAGTGCAGCTCTATACCATACCCATATACCCCTAATGATTAAAGTAACTTTCTATACCTTACCCGTATACTCCTAATGATTATAGTGCCTCTCTATACCATATCCATTTACCCCTAATGATTATAGGGCCTCTCAATACCATATCCATAAACCACTAATGATTATAGCGTCTCTCTGTACCATACCCATATACCCCTAATGATTATAGCACCTCTCAATACCATACCCATACCCGTAAACGATTATAGTAGCACCTCTCTTTACTATATTCATATACCCTAATGATTATAGTAACTGTATACCATACCCATATACCCTAATGAATATAGCACCTATCAATACCATACCCATATACCCCTAATGATTATAGTAGCACTTCTCTTTACTATATCCATATACCCTTATGTTTATTGCAACTTTCTATACCATACCCATATACCCTAATGATTATAGCACCTCTCAATACCATACCCATATACCCCTAACGATTATAGTAGCACCTCTCTTTACTATATCCATATACCCTAATGATTATAGCAACTGTTTATACCATACCCATATACCCTAATGATTATAGCACCTCTCTATACCATATCCATATCCCCTTAATGATTATAGCTCTTCTCAATACCATACCCATATACCCCTAATGATTTTAGCACCACTCTATACCATACCTATATACGCTAATGATTATAGCACCTCTCATATCCCTACTCATACCTCTAATGTTTATAGCCCCTCTCAATACCATACCCATATACCATAATGATTATACCCCCTCTCTATACCATTTCCATATACCCCTAATGATTATAGCCCCTCTCAATACCATACCCATATAACACTAATTATTATAGCCCCTCTTAATACAACGCCTACACTAATATTAAGTTAAACACGATTTGTAAAAAGAGTTTGAACATTTTTAAAGGGACAATCAACACCAGAATTGTTGTTGTTTAAAAAGAAAGATAATCCCTTTATTACCCATTCCCCAGTTTTGCAAAACCAACACAGTTATAATAATACACATTTTACCTCTGTAATTATCTTGTATCTAAGCTTATGCTGACTGCCCCCTTATTTCAGTTCTTTTGACAGACATGCGGTTTAGCCAATCAGTGCTCAGTCCTAGGTCACTTTACGTGCATGAGCTCAATGTTATCTATATGAAACATGTGAACTAATGCCCTCTGGTGGTCAAAATGTATTCAGATTAGAGGCAGTCTTCAAGGTCTAAGAAATTAGCATATGAACCTCCTAGTTTTAGCTTTCAACTAAGAATACCAAGAGAACAAAGCAAAATTGGTGATAAAAGTAAATTGGGAAGTTGTTTAAAATTGCATTTCCTATTTAAAACATGAAAGTTTTTTTTGGACTTGACTGTCCCTTTAATACATATTATTACAAGCTTTATTTTCATTTCTCCAACAAGTTCAGCAAATTCTGTGTCACTAGAAAACAAGGATTTGGGCATTTTTTCTGTGTTGACTTTCTACATGGGCTTTGGACAATTTTCTCTGAAGCTGACAATAATGTTCTGCAATATATAGGGCTGTAATTTACTTTGTTTTTCCCAAGACTCCATGGATGTAATATTTGTGCTGCATTTTTTGTTTTTACATTTTTAATTTATCATATATTGGCAGCCAGGGAAATGAGTATGTTGTATTCAGATGCTCTATATGCTCTGAGAATGGAGCCAGGAGGTGGGAAAAAGCTACTCATCTCTGTGATGTCTCTTTGGGGTTTCATTACTGTTGTGACCCAAACAATAAATGGGGCGTTACTGGACTATCACATTTGGGGTGAGAAAAAGTTGCAAACAAAGCTAAATATGAAATGGGGAAACTGGTTGAGCACACCAGGTCTATTAAACATTCCTGTATTTATTTTATTATGTGTTAGACTTATGCCAAGTTCAGGGCAGCTGGCACCTCTGATTTATAGTGCTGTTAAATTAACCAATGGGGTCAGAGCTGGCTCAAAAAATTGTACTGCCTGGGTCAATTAGACCCACTTGGTCCCATGGTTGAACCGGCCCTGAATGTGGTACACAACACCCCTGTATAACTACCACAGGAGGAAAGCTGACATAAATATACACTTTAGTGCTTTTTTACTGGTAGGTTTAATTTATTGCAACACAGAGGTCTTATCATTTTATGTCCCAAAACTAAAGGTAGGAATAGGTTCCCCACCACTATTATGTGCCACACCCCAGGCTTTGTGCTTGGCCTTTTATACAACATATTTTATGCATATGTTTTGTGCACTTTATATAAAATAAACTGAACATTTTTTTTATTAAATTGAACACTCTAAATCCTGAAATTTGTCTTTAACCCCTATTGCTTCATACATAGATTATGGAGGTTATGTTCTAAATTTATTTACCTCACTTCACTAATCCTTCTGAGAGTATTATTTGTGAGTGTTCTACAGTTGCGTTAAAGGGCCATTAAAGGCAAAAAATTAAATGCTCTAATTTGTTGTATAACTAGCTCTGCCGATTGGATCTGCAGGCTTAACTATGGCTTAGATTACAAGTGGAGCAATCGATTTTTATTGCGCTTGAGCACTGACTGTGCTCAGGGTAAATCACTAACGGTCCCATGTTTGTGCTGGTATTATAAGTTGGAAGTAAAAATGTGTCGCAAGAGCGACAGACTCAGGCACTGTAACATCTGGAGGTCGGATATCACCTTCTGCGCTAGCTCCCTCTTCCCATAGACTTCTATGGGGTATGCTAAAAAAAGCCAGAAGGTGTGCTAGGCCAAGCCAAAAGGTGTGCTAGGCCAAGCCAGAAGGTGCGCTAGGCCAAGCCAGAAAGTGTGCTAGGCCAAGCCAGAAGGTGTGCTAGGCCAAGCCAAAAGGTGTGCTAGGCCAAGCCAGAAGGTGTGCTAGGCCAAGCCAAAAGGTGTGCTAGGCCAAGCCAAAAGGTGTGCTAGGCCAAGCCAGAAGGTGCGCTAGGCCAAGCCAGAAGGTGTGCTAGGCCAAGCCAGAAGGTGTGCTAGGCCAAGCCAGAAGGTGTGCTAGGCCAAGACAGAATGTGTGCTAGGCCAAACTCAGAAGGTGTGCTAAGCCAAGACAGAAGGTGTGCTAGGCCAAGACAGAATGTGTGCTAGGCCAAGACAGAAGGTGTGCTAGGCCAAGACAGAAGGTGTGCTAGGCCAAGCCAGAAGGTGTGCTAGGCCAAGCCAGAAGGTGTGCTAGGCCAAGACAGAAGGTGTGCTAGGCCAAGCCAGAAGGTGTGCTAGGCCAAGACAGAATGTGTGCTAGGCCAAGACAGAATGTGTGCTAGGCCAAGCCAAAAGGTGTGCTAGGCCAAGCCAGAAGGTGTGCTAGGCCAAGACAGAAGGTGTGCTAGGCCAAGACAGAATGTGTGCTAGGCCAAACTCAGAAGGTGTGCTAGGCCAAACTCAGAAGGTGTGCTAGGCCAAGACAGAAGGTGTGCTAGGCCAAGCCAGAAGGTACGCTAGGCCAAGACAGAATGTGTGCTAGGCCAAACTCAGAAGGTGTGCTAGGCCAAGACAGAAGGTGTGCTAGGCCAAGACAGAAGGTGTGCTAGGCCAAGACAGAATGTGTGCTAGGCCAAGACAGAAGGTGTGCTAGGCCAAGCCAGAAGGTGTGCTAGGCCAAGCCAGAAGGTGTGCTAGGCCAAGATAGAAGGTGTGCTAGGCCAAGCCAGAAGGTGTGCTAGGCCAAGCCAGAAGGTGTGCTAGGCCAAGACAGAAGGTGTGCTAGGCCAAGACAGAAGGTGTGCTAGGCCAAGATAGAAGGTGTGCTAGGCCAAGATAGAAGGTGTGCTAGGCCAAGACAGAATGTGCGCTAGGCCAAGACAGAATGTGCGCTAGGCCAAGACAGAATGTGCGCTAGGCCAAGACAGAAGGTGCGCTAGGCCAAGACAGAAGGTGCGCTAGGCCAAGCCAGAAGGTGTGCTAGGCCAAGCCAGAAGGTGTGCTAGGCCAAGACAGAAGGTGTGCTAGGCCAAGACAGAAGGTGTGCTAGGCCAAGACAGAAGGTGTGCTAGGAATACTTCAAATACCTATGTTCTTCACTTAGAAGAAAATTTTCTTTTTCTTTTGAAATATTTATTTCTATATACTGTATACAGTATCTGTATATTATTTTGTAAAATATATCCATACCTATAAATCTATTAAAATATATAGATAAAGTTCAAGCCATAACTTTCAACATGTATTTTGGGAAACTTTTATTTGAACCCCAACACAGGTCACGCTAATTCTGAGTACAAGCCATAACTTTCAACGTGAGCGATTTTTAGTGCTGGTGCGATTTCCATTGAAAGTATAGGGCACACTAAAGGGATGTTGGATGTGCTAAGCCTTCTCTGGTAAATTTGATTTATCATGCACTTGTAATATCCATTAGCGGAAATATTAGCACAGTCTAGCGATATTGATATCGATATTGTACCCCTCACTATCATTAGCGTTCCACTTGTAATCTGGGCCTATAATGACCCTTAAATTGCACAATTACAAAAGCTCTCGCGCATGAAATGAGAACCTATTGCTAAGCAGTTAAAAACACCTGCAACAAGTTTAGGAACTCCCTTGAATCACGTTAATGTAAATGTCTGTAAGTGTAAAGTATTCACACTCTCGTTTTGTTATAAAAGTCTCGTTGGATATTACTAGAGGTGTCTGGGAATCCACACGCACAGGCGCTGCTGACTGTAGGTGTTTCAGGGTTGTGATCTGGATTTTTCACCTAAACTTCAGTCCGACACGCGGGATCCATAGACTCTATGTCCCCTGTTACATATCTAGTCATGCATTTGTGTCACTTTTATTTTCCCGTGTTTTATTTAACTTTTTCAGATTTTTCTTGCATATTTTAGCTTGGGATGTTTTATAGAGGTTCTATTTTATTCTGATTTAATTTGCTTGCTTTGTGAGGATTTGATGGCTTTATTGTGATACTGGCGTCCTTCATTTATTGTATGTGCCTCTGAAATACGTTACCCTATTGATTAGTGGAGCTGAACTTGCAGCTGTGATTAAAGGGGGTTTACAAATCTTTAGGAATTCTACAATGTTTTGGCAAGATATTATTTTCCGGAGTGGGTTTTATTGAATAAAGTCCCATGTCCCTTAAAAGATGCGAGCAGAGACACTGATTATGGGTTCCTGTTTGGATTTGGCTGACACACAGGGCTGCACTGACCATGCATGTGCTGTAGCTCTCTTTAAAGGGACAGAACACTTTAATCAAAATTCAACTTTCATGATTCAGAGAGGGCAGCAATTTTAAATAACTTTCCAATTTACTTTTATCATCAAATTTGCTTTGTTCTCTTGGTATTCTTTATTGAAAGCTAAACCTAAGTAGGCTTATATGTTAATTTCTAAGCCCTTAAAGGCCGTCTCTTATATCAGTGCATTTTGACAGTTTTTCACAGCTAGACAGTGCTAGTTGATGTGTGCCATATAGATAACGTGTTCACTCCGTGGAATTATTTATGAGTCAGCACTGATTGGCTAAAATGCAAGTCTGTTAACTGAAATAAGGGGGCAGTCTGCAGAGGCTTAGACACTAGGACCTAGATTTGGAGTTTGGCGTTAGCCGTGAAAACCAGCGTTAGAGGCTCCTAACGCTGGTTTTAGGCTACCGCCGGTATTTGGAGTCACTCAAAATAGGGTCTAACGCTCACTTTTCATCCGCGACTTTTCCATACCGCAGATCCCCTTACGTCAATTGCGTATCCTATCTTTTCAATGGGATCTTTCTAACTCCGGTATTTAGAGTCGTTTCTGAAGTGAGCGTTAGACATCTAACGACAAAACTCCAGCCGCAGGAAAAAAGTCAGTAGTTAACATGTTATGTTAGTTACGGAGGAGCTCTTCTGGACGGATCGGTGTGATACCCGGTGAGGTGAAGACAAGGTAGGATGATCTTCAGGGGCTTAGTGTTAGGTTTATTTAAGGGGGTTTGGGTTAGATTAGGGGTATGTGGGTGGTGGGTTGTAATGTTGGGGGGCTTGGGTATTGTATGTTTTTTTTTACAGGCAAAAGAGATGTATTTCTTGGGGCATGCCCCGCAAAGGGCCCTGTTCAGGGCTGGTAAGGTAAAAGAGCTTTGAACTTTAGTAATTGAGAATAGGGTAGGGCATTTTTTTATTTTGGGGGGCTTTGTTATTTTATTAGGGGGCTTAGAGTAGGTGTAATTAGTTTAAATTGTTGTAATATTTTTCTTATGTTTGTAAATATTTTTTTATTTTTTGTAACTTAGTTCTTTTTTATTTTTTGTACTTTAGCTAGTTTATGTAATTGTATTTATTTGTAGCAATTGTATTTAATTAATTTATTGATAGTGTAGTGTTAGGTTAATTGTAGGTAATTGTAGGTAGTTTATTTAATTAATTTATTGATAGTCTAGTGTTAGGTTTAATTGTAACTTAGGTTAGGATTTCTTTTACAGGTAAATTTGTAATTATTTTAACTATTTTAGCTATTAAATAGTTCTTAACTATTTAATAGCTATTGTACCTGGTTAAAATAAATACAAAGTTACCTGTAAAATAAATATTAATCCTAAAATAGCTATAATATAATTATAATTTATATTGTAGCTATATTAGGATTTATTTTACAGGTACGTATTTAGCTTTAAATAGGAATAATTTATTTAATAAGAGTTAATTAATTTCGTTAGATTTAAATTATATTTAATTTAGGGGGGTGTTAGTGTTAGGGTTAGACTTAGCTTTAGGGGTTAATACATTTATTAGAATAGCGGTGAGCTCCAGTCGGCAGATTAGGGGTTAATGTTTGAAGTTAGGTGTCGGCGATGTTAGGGAGGGCAGATTAGGGGTTAATACTATTTATGATAGGGTTAGTGAGGCGGATTAGGGGTTAATAACTTTATTATAGTAGCGCTCAGGTCCGGTCGGCAGATTAGGGGTTAATAAGTGTAGGCAGGTGGAGGCGACGTTGTGGGGGGCAGATTAGGGGTTAATAAATATAATATAGGGGTCGGCGATGTTAGGGCAGCAGATTAGGGGTACATAAGGATAATGTAAGTAGCGGCGGTTTACGGAGCGGCAGATTAGGGGTTAATAATAATATGCAGGGGCCGGAAGATTAGGGGTTAATAAGTGTAAGGTTAGGGGTGTTTAGACTCGGTGTACATGTTAGAGTGTTAGGTGCAGACGTAGGAAGGGTTACCGCATAGCAAACAATGGGGCTGCGTTAGGAGCTGAACGCGGCTTTTTTGCAGGTGTTTGGTTTTTTTTTCAGCTCAAACAGCCCCATTGTTTCCTATGGGGGAATCGTGCACGAGCACGTTTTTGAGGCTGGCCGCGTCCGTAAGCAACTCTGGTATCGAGAGTTGAAGCTGCGTTAAAAATGCTCTACGCTCCTTTTTTGGAGCCTAACGCAGCCTTTATGTGGACTCTCAATACCAGAGTTATTTTTATGGTGCGGCCAGAAAAAAGCCGGCGTTAGTTTTTCGGGTCGTTACCGACAAAACTCCAAATCTAGCCGAAGGTAAGCACAGAGGTAAAAAGTGTATTAATATAACTATGTTGGTTATGCAAAACTGGGGAATGGGTAATAAAGGGATTATCTATCTTTTTAAACACTAAACATTCTGGAGTAGACTGTCCCTTTAATATCTATTTTATGTGCAGCAAAAATGATAGAATAACTTGTTAATATTTAATATATTTGTCACACTAATCATTTTGTATTTCCCATTCTGCCTTACTTAATCGATATCTGCATTTTGTCTGTAACGTTCTCTCCTGCAAGGAGATGGGAGCCCAGTTGGAAGTGTAGATACAAGAATCTCATGCCATGTTGCGTTGATGAATTCCAGTAGCAGCTGCTGCAATCCATCAGCACATGAAGACATCATATGTTGGGGCCAGCAGCAGTGCTTATGACAAGCCGAGTCCCCACAGAGAGTAACCATAAAACACATTTTAAAAAGGGAACATGAGTAATGACCGGCACAGAGCAATAACAAGAGAAATAAATGGCAGATCTTAGCATTCAGGTCAACGCTGTAGTAAGAACAATAAATACAGATTACTCCTGGAAGCTTTCTTGCCAGACATTCAGATTTACACTCAAACCACTTGAAGATTATGGGAAATAAAAGAATTATTTTTTGAAACATTTTAACTTTATTTTAGGTTAAGGGTTAATGAGTAAAGTCATGGCAGGAGGACATACAGGGGGATTTTCCTTCTGTGTTCCACCTCATACACAATAATTAGTTATGTTTTCATCACGTCGGTTATATGGAGAGGATGGAAACATTAGGAGTTTGGGAATGGTATTGAGAGGGGCTATAAACAGTGGCTTGAAAAATTCACTAGGAAAGTGGTGAAATGATGGTTGGAGTTTGCTGTTTTTAAGGACATTGTAAGGACTGTTTTACTGCTGGGTTCTTGGCGTTCATTGTGCATGTGGTATGTTCATGATAAATGTTATGAGCGGAAGATCTTAGCTGGAATGCATGTACACAGTATTGTCCTGTAAATTTTATATAGTTTTAATACATATTTTATTCTTATAAGCTACTGGCCCTATTATATCTGGAGGAAGCTGTGGAGCTAAATACCTACCTGCTTAAAAAGACTCTAAGAAAGATTCAGATAGAGCAGAAGTTTTACAATTTACTTCCATTATCAAATTGTGCACAATATTTTTATATTCACACTTTCTGGGGAACAAGATCCTACTGAGCTCACATGGTATACCTATACTAGTCTGTGATTGGCTGATTTTTGTCACATGATACAGGGGGCAGGAAAATGGGAGAAAAAATTAATTTGTCAGAAAAAAATCTACTGCGTATTTGAAATTCAGAGTAGGTGTTAAATCATTGTCTTTTTATTATGCACTTGATGATTATGCAATTTTACTGCATTGAGTGGTCCTTTAACCACTTAGAGCTAAGTTGCAGCTCATTGCTGTGTGAGTAACAGTCAATTAGACTATATTCCCCTTCAAAAAAATGTTTTTCATTATTGTTTGTTTTCTGTGCTATTTCTCTGTACAATTGGAAGACGTACACCAAGAGGGAGTGCCGAGGGACCTGAGACCTACCTTCCTAACCACTGAGAGCTGAGTTATAGTGTGTGAGTACCTGACCACTCATACAAATATTAATTTCTTAAAACCGACTTCACTATTGTCTGATTCCCTTTTTTCCCTGAGGTCTATTTCCAGGATTAACCCAGCATTCAAAAGAACCTGGAGGAAATCTCTACCTGTGGGATTGAAGGACTATATCTATTTAAGTTGATGGGCTAATGAGCAAAGTCACTGTAGAAAGGCTGACAGGAATTGTCCTTCTGCATTCAACATCTGAAGTTTAAGAATATTCTGTTTTCATCACGTCGGTTCTATGGAGAGGATTGAATTGTAGTAATCAGAGCAGGATTTTACTGATAGTCACTAGGTCTCTAGATATGTAGCTACATTTCTATAATAATAATAAAAAATATGTTCATTTGATTCAATTTTGGCCACTAAATTAACCTGGGAGTGGCTTCCTTTAGAATAAGTTGTACCTTTGTTTTGGCTTCACTGCTAAAGTATTTGTTGGATAATGTATTGGGCTAATAAATAGTGACTAGTACAAAGGAAAATCGCATGTTTTCAATCATCTCAGGGTGATATTATTGTATTGTTTTAGGTATGCGGACCTGAGGTCTGATGTTGTTATGCGGCTTATAGAGGGGCAGCAAGGCCAACTGATAAACCATTTTGTTTGTAGAGGGGCTATAGGGTTAGGGTTAAGATCTGGGTTCGACAAAAGAATGTGGCTGACAGAGGGGCTGAGGACAAAAATGTGGCTTGCAGTTGGCTGTAGGACCAGGGTTTGGATCTGAGGTCTAATGAAGTATTTGGTTGTCAAAGGGGCTGTAGAGTCAGGGTGAAGATCTAAAGTGTGATAGCACCTGAGGAAGATGTGTGGCCTTGAAATGCGTTATGTTTTCTGAGCCAGACTGTTGTGTACTCTCTGCAATGCTGATAATAGAGTTTTAATCAGTGCAAGTATCTTCTTGGGGGGGCACTTCCAGGAGCCATGTGTGGACAGGATTTAATGGGAGGATGAAACTGGGTGTGTCACAGGCAGGGCCAGTCCTGTCATGGGCGGGATTTGGCATGAGTGGTGGTGGGAAGCAACCATTGGGGGGGCACATGGGGGTAGCCATTATGCTGGAGGGGTTTGTGCCCCCCGTAATGCCACTGTGTATTGTTTTATTGCAATTGTTATATATATATATATTGTATTGTATATGTATGTTTATTTATATAAAGTTATTAAATTCAATAATGTGCACTTTTTAATTGAGTTGCTCATTTTGTGATGTGACTTTGTCTTTGTTTTAGAACTGTGGGTTTATAGTGTTTATTCACTCTTACTCTGATGGAGGTTACTCTGTTTTTTTAGGGTGCTCGTTGTTTTCTTTGTAGGTTAAATAAAGTAATTTAAAAGATGATATATAATAAAGCACAATGCATATCTACATATCTTTTAAACACAACATACACTAAAGTGTGCATGCGCACAAATGCATCGTTCTATGAGAATCCAAATTCTCGGATAACAAGCGTCTCTGTTTTACTTTTATTTATGCTTAGGAGATGTCTGTTTAAAGGGATAGTAAAGTCCAAATTAAACTTTCATGATTCAGATAGGGCATGTCATTTTAAACAACTTTCTAATTTACTTTTATCATCAAATTTGCTTTGTTCTCTTGTTATTCTTAGTTGAAAGCTAAAGCTAGGTAGGCTCATATGCTAATTTCTAAGCCCTTAAAGGCCGCCTCTCATCTGCATTTATTTGACAGTTGTTCACAGCTAGAGAGCGTTAGTTCATGTGTTTCATATAGATAACACTGTGGTCAGGCACGTGAAGTTATTTAAGAGTCAGCACTGATTGCCTGAAATGCAAATCTGTCAAAAGATCTGAGATAAGGAGGCAGTCAGCAGAAGCTTAGATACAAGGTAATCACAGAGGTAAAAAGTATATTAATATAACTGAGATAAGGGGCAGTCTGCAGAGGCTTAGATACAAGATAATCACAGAGGTAAAAAGTATATTTATATAACTGTGTTGGTTATGCAAAACTGGGGAATGGGTAATAAAGGGATCATCTATCTTTTTAAACAATAACATTTTTGGTTACTATCCTTTTAAATCTGTCTGTTAATTAAATGTTGATTACAAGTGTGCACACTTTATTTAGCACATACATTGCATTACATTTCTTCAGTGCATCCTTTAGTTGTATCATTTTTATTGAGGTCTTTTGTTTGGGTTATTTATAGTGCAAATAGGGGAAGCTTAGAGGGATCATAGGTTGTTTGTGCATTTTAATATTTTGTCCTTAAAATAGGCAATAAGACTCAGTGTCTTGTTTGCAAAAGCCAGCATTTAACTCCAGTGCTGCCAACCAGAGTTACATTCAGGCATACTGGCAGCTGTGTAGTTAATTTCTTTTTGGGTCTCAGCTCATTGTGAAAGTTCCCAGGCGTCTGTGACTCCAGTCTATAAATGGTGTGGCATGGAGCAATACAGGATTACAGTGCAAACCTACAGACCTCACACAGGAAAATCAGCAGATCCCAGAGCAACCTGAGGAATCTTGAGGATTTAGTTATTTCCTATGAGTCAATGAAACTAACAATGGCTACAGCCGCCAGCTGTGCCACATTTTACCTGCACAGCCCATTTGGTCAGTGTTTATATATAAAGAATATAATTATGTAATTGTACTAAGCTAACATATTCTATTTATAGAGGTAGAGAATTATACAGGGAGCACACAACGATAGCAGGACTTTTATGCAGAGACTTTATGATTAAAGTCAGGGGAATACTTAAAGGGATAGTCTAGTCAAAATTAAACTTTCATGATTCAGATAGAGTAGCAATTTTAAGAAACTTTATCATTTACTCCTATTATCAATATTTCTTCATTCTTTTGATATCTTTATTTGAAAAAGCAAGAATGTAAGCTTAGGAGCCAGCCCATTATTGGTTCAACACCTGGGAAGCGCTTTCTGATTGGTGTATAAATGTAGCCACCAATCACAAGCGCTACCCAGGTTCTGAACCAAAAATGGGCCGGTGTTCCGTTACATTTTCCTACCTACGGCCACGCCTACAATAAACTTGCAAATACCCTTTACACGCATACGCTCACTGCCGAAGTCGGCAAACATTACAGAACACCCTCCACAAATTTGGCAGTAGGTGGGGACATCAGCTCCTAATTTGGGGACATTAACCTCCTAATCTACTAGCTGGGGACATCAGGCTTCCAACAACTATGTTATTTTATTCTGCATATTCAATTTTATTCTACTGATTTCTTTGATTAAAGGAGTGAACATATTTCAATAAAGCAGACATAGTATAAGTAGTTACAAACATTCCCTTTCATGATGAAACGCTAATACATGCCCATTTTGTAACTATTTATATTATGTCTGCTTTATTCAAATATGTTCACTCCTTTAATCAAAGAAAATCAGTAGAATAAATGTTTTCAGTTTTCATAGAGCTTTATTATAATAAAGTAAATATACATCATAAAATAACCCAGCGAACAACAAATGATTTTCTGAGTGAGGTAGCTTGTTGGAAGTCAAGCATATTGGTTAGTAATATAAGATGAAAAAGTTCCATATCAAGAGTTGCTATGAAGCTGTGCAATTGGTATTGCTCTTAGGAATTTTTGTTATAAACAGTAACAATTAAACTGTTAAACAATGGCAATATCTTTGCAAAAACAACATAATATATAAAACTAATTTTATTCTTTTTTGCATCTAAAAACCCCCGATATTTTCAAATGTATTAGAATAAATATTCCTATACTGAACAGAGAAATGGGTTTCTGTATCTGTAAGGAGTGTCACTGTGCACCAATGAAACAGTGGAAGATTAGCTTATTAGCCTGTGACCAATCAGGTATTAAGGGACATTGTAATGAATACTGTATACTCCATGCTCTAATTTGTTATCACATATTTTTTTTAATTAGTCACCCTAGATGTGTTTAAAGGGACATGAAACCCCATTGTTTTTTTTTTATAAATCAGATAGAACACACAATTTTTAACAACTTTTCAATGCACTTCTATTATCAAATTTTCTTTGGTTTCTTGTTATCCTTTGTTGAAAAGCAGGAAGCCAAGCTAAGGAGTGTGCACGTGGGGCCCGATCCGATATGCAGTGTCGCCCGCAAAAGCCGGCGACGCCAAATTTTGCGCTGGTTTGGTATCCTATATACGGCGTAACATAGAAGTTATGCTCGTATATTTCTGCCTTCATCCGTAGTTTTTCCCCCTATAGACGGACATAGAAAACCAGCGCAGTTTGGTATCCAATATACAGCGTAAGGACTTACGTGGCAAAAATGGAGAAATCTTACTCCATTTTCACCTCGCCACAAAATGCAGGCGTAGCAAGCCTTACGCTGAGTATTGGAGCACCGTAACTCCCTAAAATGCCTGCAAAATCGGATTGAAGTTCAATCGGATTGGCTCATTGGATCAGCCAATAGAATGTGACGTCAATTCTATTGGCTGATCCAATGAGCCAATCGGATTGAACTTCAATACGATTGGCTGATAGCATCAACCAATCAGATTTTTCCTACCTTAATTCCGATTGGCTGATAGAATCCTATCAGCCAATCGGAATTCGAGGGACGCCATCTTGGATGACGTCATTTAAAGGAACCTTCATTCGTCGTTAGTCCGTCGGCCGAGGAGGATGTTCCGCGTCGGATGTCTTGAAGATGGAGCCGCACATCGCCGCAAGGATGAAGATAGAAGATGCCGCTTGGATGAAGATAGAAGATGCCGCTTGGATGAAGACTTCTGCCGGATGGAGGACCTCTTCTGCCTCGATCGGATGAAGACTTCTGCCTGTCCGGATGTCCTCTTCTGCCGCATCGGATGACCCGGCTGGGTGAAGACGGCTCAAGGTAGGGTGATCTTCAATGGGGTAGTGTTAGGTTTATTTAAGGGGGGATCGGGTGGGTTTTAGAGTAGGGGTGTGTGGGTTGTAATGTTGGGGGGGTATTGTATTACTTTTTTTTTACAGGTAAAAGAGCTGATTACTTTGGGGAAATGCCCCGCAAAAAGCACTTTTGAGGGCTGGTAAAAGAGCTGGTTACTTTGTAATTTAGTTTAGGGTAGGGAAATTTTATTATTTTGGGGGGCTTTTTTATTTTATTAGGGGGCTTAGATTAGGTGTAATTAGATTAAAATTCTTGTAATATTTTTTTATTTTTTGTAATTTAGTGTTTGTTTTTTTTGTAATATAGTTTAGTTTATTTAATTGTATTTTATATTAGATAATTGTAGTTAATTAATTTAATTTATTTATTTAATGATAGTGTAGTGTTAGGTGTATTTGTAACTTAGGTTAGGATTTATTTTATAGGTAATTTTGTAATTATTTTAACTAGGTAGCTATTAAATAGTTATTAACTATTTAATAGCTATTGTACGGTGTACCTAGTTAAAATAAATACAAAGTTACCTGTAAAATAAATATAAATCCTAAAATAGCTACAATGTAATTATTAATTATATTGTAGCTACCCTAAAGGGTTTATTTTATAGGTAAGTATTTAGTTTTAAATAGGAATACTTTAGTTAATTATATTAATATTATTTAGATTTATTTAAAGAATAATTAAGTTAGGGGGTGTTAGGGTTAGACTTAGGTTTGGGGTTAATATATTTAATGTAGCTGGTGGCGGTATAGGGGGATCAGATTAGGGGTTAATATTTTTAACGTAGCTGGTGGTGGTGTAGGGGGATCAGATTAGGGGTTAATATATTTAATGTAGCTGGCGGCAGTGTAGGGGGATCAGATTAGGGGGTAATACTTTTACTGTAGGTGGTGGCGGGGTCCGGGAGCGGCGGTTTAGGGGTTAAACACTTTATTTAGTGGCGACGGGGTCCGGGAGCGGCGGTTTAGGTGTTAAAGACTTTATTTAGTGGCGGCGAGGTCCGGGAGCAGCGGTTTAGGGGTTAATACATTTATTATTAAGAGTGAGAGGGGGGATTGCGGATATAGGGGTATACGTGTCGGGATGATGTTTGGGAGGCGTGTTAGACAGTTACGGGAGATTTTATACTTTAGGTAGTTTTTTTAGGCGCAGGCAGTTTCTAAAGTGCCGTAAGTCACTGGCGACTCCAGAAATTTGTACTTATGCTTATTTCTGGACATCGCTGGTTTGTCCGACTTACGGCACTTACGTGGACCACTAAAATGATTTTTTTTTAAAAAGGTACAAACCTCTATAATGCATATACTGTATAATATACACACACACATACTGTACATAACTAGTATAACCATAGCTAAGTTTACATTATGTATTTATTTACACATTTTTAAGTATTATTTTTGGAATTAACTAACTGAATGACAGAACTGAGAGAATGCTTGCAAATAACAGATGGAGGGTGAGTGCCAACTTTTAAGCTGTAAACAGATTGGCAGAAAATGGAAAAAAAGAATTATGTTTAAAAAGGACCACAAGACTTCCAAGTTACCTCCCCAGTTAGGAATTACTCAAAACTACTTATGATCATGCACAGACATTGGAGTCATAAATTAAGTTTATATCAGAAAGCTCTCAATATGGATGTAAGCTAACCCCGACTGATGTTACTGGCAATTACTATAATACTGGTGGGATATGGCTGATCTGCTGGATGGCAATTACTGGAATTCAGGTGGAATGGCTTTGTGAGCGGAAAAATTATTAGAATGAAAAATAATTAATATTTAATTAAAAAAAAAGAATATGGAGGGGAGGAAGACAAACAGTGATGTAAGTCCATCAGAAGGAATTAGGAAAACTACAGCAAAGAGACAGGTAAAGGGAAGAAAATAAATGAAATATGAGAAAACATTAGACATGTGCATGGCGAAAAAATTTGGTTCGGTTTGGATCGATTCGGATTTTTTCGAATTTCGGTTCGGAGCGATTAGAATTCAGAAAAATTTGAATCAATTTGTTTCGGATTTGTTTCGGATTCATTCGGATTCGAATAAATTCTGTTCGGATTTGTTTCGGATTCATTTGGATTCAAATAAATTCGGCTGGATTCGGTTCGGAAATTCGGAAATTCGGAATTTCGGTAAGTGTTAGGTGGGATTAGACTAGTATTATGTACTGTATATTAGGTGTAACCCATAGCAGAGTGATATAACCTAATATACTGTACAATACTAGTGTAATCCATGGCCATCCGAATCTACCGAATAAATCCGAATAAATCCGAAGTAATTCGGATTTATTCGGTAGATTCGGCACTATTTTAATTCGGAAATTCGGTTCGATCCGAATCTCCGAATTTGCAGAATTTTCCAAATTTCCAAATCGAACCGAATCGCACATGTCTAGAAAACATTTTTTTAAGATTTTCATTTTTTTATATACTTTAATTCCACTATTTCAAGCCAAGACTATACCAACCTCTGCTGGCTTTAGAAGTGAAGCATCTTTCTCTGAGCAGCGTGCCGGGCGGGAGGAGTTAAAAATAAAGTTTAGCTACGCAAGTTGCGCAGTACTACGCAACGTAAGTAGGGAGATTGCAATTGAACTACTTCTCCGTCGGTTTTAACTGATGTCCAGCGAGGCACTGTAGGGAGTTGCGGCACGACAGGGGTGACACCATCAGAGGAGATTATTCCTGCTTGATGGTGTCAAGGACCAGCAACATCTTCTCGAGGACCACCAGTGGTCTACTGGTTGGCGACCGCTGCCCTAGACATGTGCACGCTACCTATCTAGATATCTCTTCAACAAAGAATAACAGGAGAACAAAGCAAATTTGATAATAGAAGTAAATTGGAAACCTTTTTATAATTGTTTTCTCTATCTGATTCATGAAAGAAAAATGTTGGGTTTTGTATCCCTTTAACTCTTGAGTGGACATTTAACTACATATGGGTTTTTGTTGTCACTTCTTTAATGGTGAATTTGTGTCTATGAATTCCATTTATTTCAAACAAAAAGAATTTTATTCAAACTCCAATAGGAATATCTTCTGCTGTGCTGTGTAGAAGTGGTTACGCATATAGGGCGAGATTACATATGCGGCGTCGGCTGTTTTTAGTCAGATATTGCAATCACATATACAGCGCTGCATATAAATGTGGCGCGTATATTTCACCTGTCGCCCGCAATTTTACTCCCATAAACTAACATAGAACCGGTGTCACAAGTCGGTATCACATATTCAGCGCAAGGACTTATGCAGCAGAAATAGAGATATTTTACTCTATTTTCACTTTGCCACACATAGGCACTCAGGTAGCCTTGCACTAAATATATAAGCACCGTAACTCCCTGGAAATCTTAACAAACTCTGAATGCATTCGCAATATCTACCTGTCAACCGCCATCCCCCACCGCAATAACTAAATAAAAAGTATTAAAGGGACAGTCTACAACAGAATATTTATTGTTTTAAAAGATAGATAATCCCTTTATTACCCATTTCCCAGTTTTGCATAACCAACACAGTTCTAATAATATACTTTTAACCTCTGTGATTATCTTGTATCTAAGTCTCTGCAAACTGCCCCTTTTTTCAGTTCTTTTGACAGACTTGCAGTCTAGCCAATCAGTGCCTGCTCACAGATAACTTCTCGTGCACGAGCACAGTGTTATATGAAATACGTGAACTAACACCCTCTAGTGGTGAAAAACTGTTAAAATGCAATCTGAAAGAGGTGGGCTTCAAGGTCTAAGAAATTAGCATATGAACCTCCTAGGTTAAGCTTTCAATTAAGAATACCAAGAGAACAAAGCAAAATTGGTTATAAAAGTAAATTGGAAAATTGTTTAAAATTACATGCTCTATCTGAATCATGAAAGTTTATTTTGGCCTAGACTGTCCCTTTAACCCCTAATACCCCAACCCCCACATTGCAAAGTACATAATAAAGTTATTAACCACTAATCCGTCATTCACCCACATCACAATCTACCTAATAAACAGATAGATTATGAGTTTTGAGCGCTATAGGGAAATTAACGACCTCCACAAAAGCGGCGCTATTTCACCTCCCTATAGCACTGCTATTACAGGTTTTGTAAAACCCGGCTTGTACGGGCGTTATGGTTGCGTTGAGCTCCATACCTCACCCAAATACAAGCAGTGTTTTGACGTGCTCGTGCACGATTTCCCCATAGACATCAATGGGGAGAGTCGGCTAAAAAAAAGCCTTACACCTGCGATCGCGGAAACAAAAGATCTGTAACGCAGCCCCAGTGATGTCTATGGGGAAAGAAAAAGTTATGTTTAAACCTAACACCGTAACATAAAAACCACGTCTAAACACCCCTAATCTGCTGCCCCTAACATCGCTGCCACCTATATTACAATTATTAACCCCTAATCTGCTGCTCCCGATATCGCCGTCATCTACATATAGTTATTAACCCCTAATTTGCTGCCCCTAACATCGCCACCACCTACATTACAGTTATTAACCCCTAATCTGCCACCCCCGATATCGCCGTCACCTACATATAGTTATTAACCCCTAATTTGCTACCCCTAACATCGCCGCCACCTACATTACAGTTATTAACCCTTAATCTGCTGGCCTGAACATCGCGGCCCCTAAATACACTTATTAACCCCTAATCTGCCGCCCTTAACATCGTCGCCACCTACATTACAGTTATTAACCCCTAATCTGCTGGCCGGAACATTGCAGTCACCTACCTACACTTATTAGCCCCTAATATGCCGCCCCCAATGTCAATGCCACTATACTAAAGTTATTGACCCCTAAACCTCTGGCCTCCCACATCAATAACACTACATAAATACCCCTAAACCTAACCCTAACGTAACCCTAACCCTAAGCATAAGTCTAACCCTAATGTAACCCTGACCCTAACACCCCCTAACTTGAATATAATTAAAATAAATCTAGATAAAACTTACAATTATTACCTAAAAAAAACTATTTAAAACTAAATACATACTTATCTGTAAAATAAAACCTAAGCTAGCTACAAAAGAAGTAATAGTTACATTGTAGCTATCTTAGGTTTTATTTTTATTTCACAGGTAAGTTTGTATTTATTTTAACTAGGTAGACTAGTTAGTAAATAGTTATTAACTATTTAATAGCTACCTAGTTAAAATAAATACAAAGTTACCTGTAAAATAAAACCTAACCTGCCTTACACTAAAAACTAACATTACAATAAAATAAAAAATAAAAATTAGTCAAATACAATTATCTAAATTATAAAAAAATAAACACTAAATTACACAAAATAAAAAACAAATTATCCAAAATAAAAACGAATTACTCCTAATCTAATAGCCCTATCAAAATAAACCCCCCCTAAAATAAAAAAAACCCTAGCCTACACTAAACTACCAATAGCCCCTAAAAGGGCCTTTTGCGGGGCATTGCCCCAAAGAAATCAGCTCTTTTACCTATAAAAAAAAATACAAACAACCCCCCAACAGTAATACACACCACCCACACAACCAAACCCCCCAAATAGAAACCTATTTAAATAAACCTAAGATAACCATTTCCCTGAAAAGGGCATTTGGATGGGCATTGCCCTTAAAAGGGCATTTAGCTCTTTTACATTGCCCAAAACCCTACTCTAAAAAATAAAAAAAAAACACCCAATAAACCCTTAAAAAACCTAACACTAACCCCTGACGATCGACTTATAGTTTTTGAAAACCGAACATCGATCCTCATCCAGGCGGCAGAAGACATCATCCAAGCGGTCATCTTCTATCTTCATCCATCCGGTGCGGAGCGGGTCCATCTTCAAGACATCCGGCGCGGAGCATCCTCTTCTTCCGATGGTCACTGTAGAATGAAGTTTCCCTTTAAGTGATGTCATCCAAGATGGCGTCCCTTACATTCCAATTGGCTGATAGAATTCTATCAGCCAATAGGAATTAAAGGTGAAAAAATCCTATTGGCTGTTGCAATCAGCCAATAGGATTGAGCGTGCATTCTATTGGCTGATTAGAATAGCCAATAGAATGCAAGCTCAATCCTATTGACTGATTGGATCAGCCAATAGGATGAAAGCTCAATCCTATTGGCTTGGCTGATTGCAACAGCCAATAGGATTTTTTCCCCTTTAATTCCTATTGGCTGATAGAATTCTATCAGCCAATCAGAATGAAAGGGATTCCATCTTGGATGACGTCACTTAAAGGGAAACTTCATTCTAAAGGGAAACTTTGAAAACTGTAAGTGGGTCATTGGGGGTTAGTGTTAGTTTTTTTTTTTAAGGTTTTTGTGGGTGGGTTTTATTTTTAGAGTAGGGTTTTGGGCAATGTAATAGAGCTAAATGCCCTTTAAAGGGCAATGCCCATCCAAATGCCCTTTTCAGGGCAATGGTTAGCTTAGGTTTATTTAGATTTGCGGGGTTTGGTTGTGTGGGTGGTGGGTTTTACTGTTGGGGGGTTGTTTGTATTTTTTTTAACAGGTAAAAGAGCTGATTTCTTTGGGGTAATGCCCCGCAAAAGGCCCTTTTAAGGGCTATTGGCAGTTTAGTGTAGGCTAGGTTTTTTTTTTTTTTTTTTTTGATAGGGCTATTAGATTAGGAGTAATTCATTTTTATTTTGGATAATTTTGTTATTTATTTTGTGTAATTTAGTGTTTATTTTTTTTTGTAATTTAGATAATTGTATTTGATTAATTTTTTATTTTATTCTAATGTTAGTTTTTAGTGTAAGGCAGGTTAGGTTTTATCTTACAGGTAACTTTGTATTTATTTTAACTAGGTAGTTAGTAAATAGTTAATAACTATTTACTAACTAGTCTACCTAGTTAAAATAAATACAAACTTACCTGTGAAATAAAAATAAAACCTAAGCTAGATACAATGTAACTATTAGTTATTTTGTAGCTAGCTTAGGTTTTATTTTACAGGTAAGTATGTATTTAGTTTTAAATAGGTTATTTAGGAAATAATTGTAAGTTTTATTTTAATTATATTTAAGTTAGGGGGTGTTAGGGTTAGACTTAGGCTTAGGGTTAGACTTAGGGTTACGTTAGGGTTAGGTTTAGGGGTTAATATATTTATGTAGTGATGCGGGAGGGCGGCGGTTTAGGGGTTAATAGGTTTATTATAGCGGCAGTGTGGTCAGACAGCAGATTAGGGGTTAATAATATTTAAATAGTGTTTGTGATGTGGTAGGGCTGCGGTTTAGGGGTTAATACGTTTATTATAGTGGCAACGATGTCGGGGAGCGGTGGAATAGGTTAATACATTTTTTAAGTGGCGGCGATGTCCGGAGCGGCAGATTAGGGGTTAATAATTTTATTTTAGTATTTGCGATGGGGGAGGGCCTCGGTTTAGGTGTTAAAAGGTAGTTTATGGGTGTTAGTGTACTTTTTAACATTTTAGTTATGAGTTTTATACTACAGCTTTGTAACGTAAAACTCATAACTACTGACTTAAGATGGCGCTACGAATCTTGTGGTTATAGATTGTACCGCTCACTTTTTGCCTCCGAGGCAAACTCGTAATACCGGCGCTATGAAAGTCCCATTGAAAAAGGACTTTTTAAAAAGTGCAGTACTGACGTTGCGTGGCGGCCAAAAAGGTGTGCGGTACACCTATACCTGCAAGACTTGTAATAGCGGTGTTAGGGAAAAAGCACAGAGGCGCCCAATGGCCTAATACCAAAAACACAAAGTGGATTCGATTAGGCAAATTTTTTTTACTCAGAAACAGATTGCACCCGAAAGTGCAAAATAAGCAGACTGGAACCTCACAGTTGCCCAGCAAACTGGTAGAACGCAGCCAGGAGTTGAAAGAGGAATCCTTGCCAGAAAAGTCCAAGATTGTCCTAAAATGAGAGAAGCAGAGCCAACATAGCCCAGCACAGTTTGGCACAACAGTATGTAAGGAGAAAGCCCACTTACATGTCCCAAAGCACCTCCAGGTGCAGTCATCACATCACATACTCTTTACAATTAGGACTCTTTTAGACTCAGATTACAAGATATATTATATTGGCATCCTAGATACACTACTTTAGATGCATTCAGTATACACTGTTTTCATACTAGTCATACTATCATATCACACATTGTTACACATTATATTTTGGATATTGTTTTATTATTATGGATCTTTTATAGTTCAATATTTTATCCTGCGAGATCCTATTGGTTATTGCAAATGACATATTTTTTTATTGCATATTTATCTTAATACGTTAAGGAAATAGGAATATCATTTATGACTTCTGAATTAGGCATTTATCATTGGTTTTGTTATATACCTACATATTGATCTCATTCTGATAGGGTTATTAATAACACCTAAGTAAGTCTCAATACGAAGAAGCACTAGGGTTTTAGCCGTTAGATGATCAAAGTGTTTATCATAGGATCACTTAACATTGTTATTCTGCCACGATTTCACATGACAGCAGGTGCTGTCATTTGACACAGGCTCCTGACGAAACCGCTATTGGTCAGTATTATCTCTGACACGCTTATGGGCGGCTCCTCGGCACCCGACGGCGGCTGCTTTGTGAATACATCATCGAGTTATAGGTGTACAATTATACACCGGTGAGAAGGTCACAATACTGTGGTTTGCACAATACGCACCATTGATAGTATTATGTGATTGGCATCTACCAATGATCATGTTCGATCTGGATGAATGAAGGGAGGGGGTGGTGCTAGCTGCAGTTTGGTCGTACATTGATCTAACTCTTTTTCTATATCTGTGGGACTACAATTGGTAGGGTTTTTATTTGTGTTTGTGGGGCCATAGTATACTATGAACATTGTGAAATTTGGAATATATAATATAAAAGGGATTTGGACACATTGATGTTTTATATTATTGTATAATTATTGCACAAATATGATGAAACTGTGTTTATACATAATATATATAAAAAATAAGTTTTTAAAGTATTTATTCCATTATATAGACAAACATAGCATTATTGTTAACAATACTCTGTATTTGTATCAGGGTTTCTATAGCAATCTAGCTAATTAAGATTGGATACACATGATATTCATTACCATCTCCCAATCAGCCCACACATTCGCCTAGATTACGAGTCTTGCATTAGCCTTAAAAAGCAGCGCTGAGAGGTCCCAACACTGGTTTTTAACGCCCGCTGGTATTACGAGTCTGGCACGTACAGGTGTACCGCTCACTTTTTTTCCGCGACTCGAGCATACCACAAATCCACTTACGTCAAAGTTTTATAGGTTAACGCTGTAACATAAAACTCTTAACTAAAGTGCTAAAAAGTACACTAACATCCATACACTACCTATTAACCCCTAAACCAAGCCCCCCCCCCCCACATCGCAAACACTTAAATAAAAAATTTTAACCCCTAATCTGCCGACCGGACATCGCCGCCACTTCAATAAATATATTAACCCCTAATATTTAATTATAGTGTAGTGTTAGGTGTAATTGTAACTTAGGTTAGGGTTTATTTTACAGGTAAATTTGTAATTATTTTAACTAGGAAGTTATTAAATAGTTAATAACTATTTAATAACTATTGTACCTATTTAATATAAATACAAACTTGCCTGTAAAATAAAAATAAATCCTAAGATGGCTACAATGTAACTATTAGTTATATTGTAGCTATTTTAGGGTTTATTTTATAGGTAAGTATTTAGTTTTAAATAGGAATAATTTATTTAATTGTAGTAATTTTATTTCTATTTATTTAAATTATATTTAAGTTAGGGGGGATGTTAGGGTTAGGGTTAGACTTAGATTTAGGGGTTAATAACTTTATTATAGTGGTGGCGACGTTGGCGGCGGCAGATTAGGGGTTAATAAGTGTAGTTATGTGGCGGCGACATTGGGGGCGGCAGAGTAGGGGTTAATAAATAAAGAGTAGGTGTCGGCGATGTTTGGGGCAGCAGATTAGGGGTTCATATGGATAATGTAGGTGGCGGCGGTGTCCGAGCGGCAGATTAGGGGTTAATAATAAAATGCAGGTGTCGGCGATGTCGGGGGTGGAAGATTAGGGGTTAATAAGTGTAAGATTAGGGGTGTTTAGACTCGGGGTTCATGTTAGGGTGTTAGGTGTAGACATACATTTAGTTTCCCCATAGGAATCAATGGGGCTGCGTTAGGAGCTGAACGCTGCTTTTTTGCAGGTGTTAGGTTTTTTTTTCAGCTGAATCTGCCCCATTGATTCCAATGGGGAAATCGTGCACGAGCACGTTTAGCCAGCTCACCGCTACCGTAAGCAGCGCTGGTATTGAGGTGAGATGTGGAGCTAAATTCTGCTCTATGCTCACCTTTTTGCGGCTAACGCCGGGTTTAAAAAAAAAAAACGTAATACCAGCGTTACTTTAGGTGAGCGGTGAGGGAAAACTGTGCGTTAGTCACGCACACCATTACCGACAAAAACTCGTAATCTAGCCAATTGTGTTTTATTTAGCAAGTGTATGTTCATTATTTTTTATCATAGCCTGAGGAAACAGCCCTACAGAGGCTGAGAAACGCGTTGTTTTTAACGTTTATTTTTAATGTATACACTTGCTGCTGCATTTTATTTGGGGATACTTCATCTTTGATACCGTTAGGAATTATTTCTGCATTTGCTGATACCTTTGGAATCAGTCAGCTGGGCGGCTGAGAAGCTCCTGTGTTTACTGCACCTGGAGGTGCTTTGGGACATTAAGTGGGCTTTTTCCTTACATACACACTGTTGTGCCAAACTGTGCTGGGCTATGTTGGCTCTGCTTCTCTCATTTTAGGACAATCTTGGACTTTTCTGGCAAGGATTCCTCTTTCAACTCCTGGCTGCGTACTACCAGTTTGCTGGGCAACTGTGAGGTTCCAGTCTGCTTATTTTGCACTTTTGGGTGCAATCTGTTTGTGAGTATATTTTTTTTTGCCTAATCGAATCCACTTTGTGTTTTTGGTATTAGGCCATTGGGCGCCTCTGTGTTTATCTCTTCCAGACCATTTTGATTATCAGGATTCTGACCCCCCTATGATAGAGAGCTGACAATCTTATCTTTTGTGAACTGCATTCACACTTTGGACATTATTGGTTATATGGTAATATGCTTTATTATTAGTTGCAATGTGGGGGGAAGGCAGTTTAGAGGTTAATATGCTTTATTATTAGTTGTGATGTGGGGGGATGGCGGTTTAGAGGTTAATATGCTTTATTATTAGTTGTGATGTGGGGGGATGGCGGTTTAGAGGTTAATATACTTTATTATTAGTTGTGATGTGGGGGGATGGCGGTTTAGAGGTTAATATGCTTTATTATTAGTTGTGATGTGGGGGGAAGGCAGTTTAGAGGTTAATATACTTTATTATTAGTTGTGATGTAGGGGATGGCGGTTTAGAGGTTAATATACTTTATTATTAGTTGCAATGTGGGGGGAAGGCAGTTTAGAGGTTAATATGCTTTATTATTAGTTGTGATGTGGGGGGATGGCGGTTTAGAGGTTAATATGCTTTATTATTAGTTGCGATGTGGGGGGATGGCGGTTTAGAGGTTTATATACTTTATTATTAGTTGTGATGTAGGGGGATGGTGGATTAGAGGTTAATATACTTTATTATTAGTTGTGATGTGGGGGGATGGTGGATTAGAGGTTAATATGCTTTATTATTAGTTGCGATGTGGGGGGAAGGGGGTTTAGAGGTTAATATACTTTATTATTAGTTGCGATGTAGGGGGATGGCGGATTAGAGGTTAATATACTTTATTATTAGTTGCAATGTGGGGGGAAGGTGGTTTAGAGGTTAATATGCTTTATTATTAGTTGCGATGTGGGGGGAAGGGGGTTTAGAGGTTAATATGCTTTATTATTAGTTGTGATGTGGGGGGATGGCGGTTTAGAGGTTAATATGCTTTATTATTAGTTGCGATGTGGGGGGAAGGGGGTTTAGAGGTTAATATGCTTTATTATTAGTTGCGATGTGGGGGGAAGGTGGTTTAGAGGTTAATATGCTTTATTATTAGTTGCGATGTGGGGGGAAGGTGGTTTAGAGGTTAATATGCTTTATTATTAGTTGTGATGTGGGGGGAAGGTGGATTAGAGGTTAATATACTTTATTATTAGTTGCAATGTGGGGGGAAGGTGGTTTAGAGGTTAATATGCTTTATTATTAGTTGCGATGTGGGGGGAAGGTGGTTTAGAGGTTAATATGCTTTATTATTAGTTGTGATGTGGGGGGAAGGTGGATTAGAGGTTAATATGCTTTATTATTAGTTGCAATGTGGGGGGTTGGCGGTTTAGAGGTTAATATGCTTTATTATTAGTTGCGATGTGGGGGGAAGGCGGATTAGAGGTTAATATGCTTTATTATTAGTTGCTATGTGGGGGGGATGGCGGTTTAGAGGTTAATATGCTTTATTATTAGTTGTGATGTGGGGGGATGGCGGTTTAGAGGTTAATATGCTTTATTATTAGTTGCTATGTGGGGGGGATGGCGGTTTAGAGGTTAATATGCTTTATTATTAGTTGTGATGTGGGGGGATGGCGGTTTAGAGGTTAATATGCTTTATTATTAGTTGTGATGTGGGGGGATGGCGGTTTAGAGGTTAATATGCTTTATTATTAGTTGCTATGTGGGGGGTTGGCGGATTAGAGGTTAATATACTTTATTATTAGTTGTGATGTAGGGGGATGGCGGATTAGAGGTTTATATACTTTATTATTAGTTGTGATGTGGGGGGATGGCGGATTAGAGGTTAATATGCTTTATTATTAGTTGCGATGTGGGGGGAAGGCGGTTTAGAGGTTAATATACTTTATTATTAGTTGCTATGTGGGGGGAAGGTGGTTTAGAGGTTAATATGCTTTATTATTAGTTGCGATGTGGGGGGAAGGTGGTTTAGAGGTTAATATGCTTTATTATTAGTTGCAATGTGGGGGGAAGGTGGTTTAGAGGTTAATATGCTTTATTATTAGTTGCGATGTGGGGGGATGGCGGTTTAGAGGTTAATATGCTTTATTATTAGTTGTGATGTGGGGGGGATGGCGGTTTAGAGGTTAATATGCTTTATTATTAGTTGCGATGTAGGGGGAAGGGGGTTTAGAGGTTAATATGCTTTATTATTAGTTGCGATGTAGGGGGAAGGGGGTTTAGAGGTTAATATGCTTTATTATTAGTTGCTATGTGGGGGGAAGGGGGTTTAGAGGTTAATATGCTTTATTATTAGTTGCGATGTAGGGGGAAGGGGGTTTAGAGGTTAATATGCTTTATTATTAGTTGCTATGTGGGGGGGATGGCGGTTTAGAGGTTAATATGCTTTATTATTAGTTGTGATGTAGGGGGATGGCGGATTAGAGGTTAATATGCTTTATTATTAGTTGCGATGTAGGGGGAAGGCGGATTAGAGGTTAATATACTTTATTATTAGTTGTGATGTAGGGGGATGGCGGATTAGAGGTTAATATGCTTTATTATTAGTTGCGATGTAGGGGGAAGGCGGATTAGAGGTTAATATACTTTATTATTAGTTGCGATGTAGGGGGAAGGCGGATTAGAGGTTAATATACTTTATTATTAGTTGTGATGTGGGGGGTTGGCGGATATAGGGGTTTTGACGTGTCAGTTTATTTTTGGGAGGCAGATTAGACTTTTATTGGCGATTTAACATTTTTTGTTTTTTACTTAGAAATCAGCAGTTTATAAACTGCCGTAAGTCACCGGCAATTCCAGAAATGATTTCCGCTTATTTCTGAACATCGCCAGTTTATCCGACTTAGCAGTTGCACTGAAACCTGCGCCACATATGTTATCTCCCCTATAGTGTGCTCTTTTTTTCTTTAAGGAACTCAGGGCGGAGCCAAAAGAAGAGCACTGGGCAGAGGCGTAACTAGAAACCACAGGGCCCAGGTGCAAGAATTTGATTCATATAATTTTTTTTATTATTTTTTACATTTAACACAGAAAAAAAATGTGAATCAGATTACGTCTGCAAAAGGAGGTACCCTGTGCCCATAGTCTGTGAGATGGTCTGACCCCCTATTACTGTATATAGTGACACTGTTTAACCCACCAGTACTGTATATAGTGAGTCAGTGACACAGAGGCCTACTTATCAAGCCGTCAACTATGCGGCATTCGCCGGGACCAATACGCTCGCCTAACATCGCGGCCGCGGACATGAATATGCTCTCCATATTTATCAAAAAAGCTGTCAAAAAGCTGCACACCAAGTACGGGGCAATGAGCAGCGGACTGTTGTTAGCTCACAGTCATCGATCTCGCTGCTATTCATCTTTTTTTCAACTTTATTTATACCCTGTCACTAAACACTCCCACTATCCTAAAATGTTTAACCCCCTATCCTGCCGCGACTAAATAAAGTTATTAACCCCTATCCTGCCGCTCCCAGAGCCCACCGCAACTAAATAAAGTTAATAACCCCTATCCCGCCGCAACTAAATAAATGTATTAACCCCTAAACCCCTGGCCTCACACATCACTACCACTTACTAAACCTATTAACCCCTAAACCACCAGTCCCCCACATCGCCATAAGCTAAATTAAGATATTAACCCCTAAACCTAACAACCCGTTAACTTTACATTAAAATTACCTCATCCCTATCTTATAATAAATTTAAACTTACCTTTAGAATTAAAATAAACTATATTAAACTATTAATTAACCTACCCTAACTATTATACTAAAATTACATTAAACTACAAATTAAATTAACTATATTACATTTCTAAAAACCTAACCCTACTCAAATTATTTAAATCTACTATAAAGAATTACTAAGTTACAAAAAACTAACAACTAAGTTACACAAAATAAAAAACACTAAGTTACCAAAAAAATAAACACTGTTACACAAAATAAAAAATAAATTATCAAAAATAAAAAAGAATTACACCTAATCTAATAGCCCTATCAAAATAAAAAAGCCCCCATAAAATAAAAAAAACCCTAGCCTACAATAAACTACCAATGGCCTTTAAAAGGGCCTTTTGCGGGGCATTGCCCCAAAGAAATCAGCTCTTTTACCTGTAAATAAAAATACAAATACCCCCAACAGTAAAACCCACCACCCACACAACCAACCCAGGAAATAAAAACTAAAAAACCTAAGCTCCCCATTGACCTGAAAAGGGCATTTGTATGGGCATTGCCCTTAAAAGGGCATTTAGCTCTTTTTCAGCCCAAACCCCTAATCTAAAATTAAAACCCACCTAATAAACCCTTAAAAAAACCTAACACTAACCCCCGAAGATCCACTTACAGTTTTTGAAGACCCGACATCCATCCTCAACGAAGCAGCAGAAGTCCTGAGCAAAGCCGGCAGAAGTCTTCATCCAAGCGGGCTGAAGTCTTCATCCAACCGGGCAGAAGTCTTCATCCAGACGGCATCTTCTATCTTCATCCATCCGGCGCGGAGCGGCTCCATCTTCAAGACATCCGGCGTGGAGCATCCTCTTCTGACAACGTCTTCTGAACAATGAAGTTTCCCTTTAAATTACGTCATCCAAGATGGCATCCCTTACATTCCGATTGGCTGATAGAATTCTATCAGCCAATAGGAATTAAGGCTGAAAAAATCCTATTGGCTGTTGCAATCAGCCAATAGGATTGAGCTTTCATCCTATTGGCTGATCCAATCAGCCAATAGGATTGAGCTCACATTCTATTGGCTATTCCAATCGGTTGCGGCCATTGCACTACTGTCCACCTGACACCTATTTAGTCCACTACTCCAGTTACTGGTTCAATTTAATCAGCCTGGCAGCCTGCCACAATGCTACACGGCCTCACACTGACTCTAGCCGCCCTTCTTGCTTAGCTGCCTCTGCTTGTCACTCGTCTCTCACTCACTCTACACGTGCAGTCAGTCAGGAGCGGAGCCAATGTGTGTGCGGCGTGCCAACCGCCAAAGCCAATCACAGTCAGTCAGGCTCAGATTCAGGGATCATAATGGAAGTTAACTAAGTTCCAGGCATGGCGCGGCCATTGGGTAAAACAGGAACACTAACCCCTGTAGTCAGAGACAGAGACACTAGTGAAGCATCATGTCACACTCACATAATATCAGTGCAGGCAGCAGCTGTTCAACGTTTTTTATTGAAAAAAAAGTTAATGTTCTTTTTCCTGAAGCTGCCCCCCCCCCCCCCCCTCGGGGGGCCTCTGCATCCCCGGTAGTTCCACCCTGGGGAGAGGATGACAGTTACCATGAAAGGGCAGGAACATCATATTGCTGCAATATTGCCACTAGGGGCAGCAAAACCCCATTATTCCTAATACTACTCAACTCTATGAAATTCAAGAGATGGTTAAACAAAAAAGTGTCACAAAACACTACACTCATAAAAACAAAATCTTATAAAAATTGTTCAAAAAATGATTGCACATAAAGGTTATAAGGGATCAGGTTTTAGAAAAAAAGGCAGACAAAGGGCTTTAACATAGAGATACATACATATACGTGTCTAAAGATGTATGTGTGCGTGTATATATATATATATATATATATATATACATACATTTATATGTGTGTACATATGTATGTGTATTTATGTATTTACAGACATACAGTATATACACATATAAACACATAAATATATATGTACACATATATAGACATATATAGAAGTGCATACAAAGAGAGAAGCGCTCTACCAGGAACGAACAACAGCTCAGTGGCTTGTTCTATGGCGATTTACCACCCGGAAGCAGCCTCTTTTAGACCAGTGTGCTTTTCACAGAAGAAAACTTTCCTGAAGTATATCAGTCTGATCCCGCCAAGTAAGGTCAGTCCAGCCCCGAAATACCAGGCAATTCTCCTCTGAACAAGGAACATGACAACCCCAGACGATCGTTTCAGCCTCCTATGGGCCTCGTCAGTGAGGTGCAGCCACATTCCTCTAAGCACACTGGGCAAGGAGTCCATGTCTGGTTTCCCCCATCACCCATAGGGAGACTTCCCCAGGGTCATAATAATTTGCATACAAAGAGAGAAGCGCTCTACCAGGAACGAACAACAGCTCAGTGGCTTGTTCTATGGCGATTTACCACCCGGAAGCAGCCTCTTTTAGACCAGTGTGCTTTTCACAGAAGAAAACTTTCCTGAAGTATATCAGTCTGATACCGCCAAGTAAGGTCAGTCCAGCCCCGAAATACCAGGCAATTCTCCTCTGAACAAGGAACATGACAACCCCAGACGATCGTTTCGGCCTCCAATGGGCCTCGTCAGTGAGGTGCAGGGACTGTATTGTACTGTGAAGTGAGGATCAGACTGATATGCTTCAGGAAAGTTTTTCTCTGTGAAAGGCACATGTTGAGCAAAAAGAGGCTGCTTCTTGGGTGGTAACTAGCCATAGAACAAGCTATTATGCTATTGTTCATTTCCAGGTTGAGCGCTTCTCTCTTTTTATTTATGCAAATTATGACATTTTGGGAAGTCTCCCTAAGTGTGATGCGGGAATCCAGGCGTGGACCCATTGCTCAGTGTGCCTAGAGGGATATGGCTGCACCTCACTGACGAGGCCCACAATAGGCTGAAACGTACGTCTGGGGTTTTGCTGTTTCTCTCGTTCAGAGAAGAATTGCCTGGTATTTCGGGGCTGGACTGTACTGTGAAGTCAGGATCAGACTGATATGCTTCAGGAAAGTTTTTCTCTGTGAAAGGCACATGTTGAGCAAAAAGAGGCTGCTTCTTGGGTGGTAACTAGCCATAGAACAAGCTATTATGCTATTGTTTGTTTCCAGGTTGAGCGCTTCTCTCTTTTTATTTATGCAAATTATGACATTTTGGGAAGTCTCCCTAAGTGTGATGCGGGAATCCAGACGTGGACCCGTTGCTCAGTGTGCCTAGAGGGATATGGCTGCACCTCACTGACGAGGCCCACAATAGGCTGAAACGTACGTCTGGGGTTTTGCTGTTTCTCTCGTTCAGAGAAGAATTGCCTGGTATTTCGGGGCTGGACTGTACTGTGAAGTCAGGATCAGACTGATATGCTTCAGGAAAGTTTTTCTCTGTGAAAGGCACATGTTGAGCAAAAAGAGGCTGCTTCTTGGGTGGTAACTAGCCATAGAACAAGCTATTATGCTATTGTTCGTTTCCAGGTTGAGCGCTTCTCTCTTTTTATTTATGTATAGAAGTGCATCTGAGCGCTTTGCAGTTAAGTAGCTGACAACATGAAAAATTATATTTTTGCAATATTCATTTTTAATAAAGTGTTTAACTATGTATTTACTGTAAATATTTAACATTCTCATGTTCTGCACATAGCTGAATATGTTCTATGTATTTATAAATATATATATGTGTACAGTACATATCTATACCAATATATAATCATGTATATATATATATATATATATATATATATATATATAGGTATAAATATATATTTGTGCAAAATACCATCTGATATTTATAGAAATATGTATTTATGAATAAATAGAACATATTCTTCTAAGTGAAAAACATGGGAATGTGGAATATTCATATTTTGATGTCGGGTTAGCGCCCTTGAGGATATGCAATCCAGTTTGCGTGTGCGTGTTAGGGTTTTTTTTCTCCATTTTTTTGGTTCCTTTGACTTCTATGGGGGAGCATGTTAACATGTGCAATATTCTAAGTTCGTTTTTTTGCGCTCATGCAAAAACAGTTTACTTTTAACTTGTAATACGAGAGCAAACCGACGCGCGCAAAAAACTTACTTCCGCTCCACTTGTAATCTGGCCCTTTGTATGTAAAAAGAATGTAATAAAATAAATAAAAACAAGAATACTGCATAAGGTTGAAGATCCACAAATGACCAAACTATGCTAAAAACACAATGCGTTTTTCCAGGTTCCACTTCTTTATCAGGTCAGATACTTTATCTTTTTTTTAGATTATTATTATTTATTATTATTAGTTAAGATTCTGGACCGCAGCGCTATAAACAATATAGCATAAACTTTTCTAAATGGTTGGGATTGTCCCCTAAGAGGGATATTTATCAAAGCCTCAACTATGCTGCATTCGCCGACACCAATACGCTTGCCCTTACATCGCCTAACATCGTGGCCGCGGACCTGATTACGTTCTCCATATTTATAAATAAAGCCGCGCACCAAGTATGGGGCGAAGAGCATCGGACTGTTGTTAACTAGCAGTCATCGATCTCGCTGCTATTCGGCTTTTTCCTAACTTTATTAATACCCTGTCACGAAACGCCGCCACTATACTAAAATGTTTAACCCCTATACTGCTACTACCCGGACCCCGCCGCAACTTTAATAAAGTTATTAACCCCTATCCCCCCGCTCCCGGACCCCGCCGCCACCTAAATAAATGTATTAACCTCTATTTTGCTGCTCCCGGACCCCGCCGCCACCTAAATAAACGTATTAACCCCTAAACCTCTGGTCTCCCACATCACTACCATTAACTAAACCTATTAACCCCTAAACCGCCAGCTCCCACATTGCCATAAACTAAATTAAGATATTAACCCTTTAACCTAACAACCCACTAACTTTACATTAAAAATAGGATTTGAGCAGCCCGCTAACTTTACATTAAAAATAGGATTTGAGCAGTTCTCATCCTATTGGCTGTTCCAATCAGCCAATAGGATGAGAGCATACAAAGAGAGAAGCGCTCTACCAGGAACGAACAACAGCTCAGTGGCTTGTTCTATGGCGATTTACCACCCGGAAGCAGCCTCTTTTAGACCAGTGTGCTTTTCACAGAAGAAAAATTTACTGAAGTATATCAGTCTGATCCCGCCAAGTAAGGTCAGTCCAGCCCCGAAATACCAGGCAATTCTCCTCTGAACAAGGAACATGACAACCCCAGACGATCGTTTCGGCCTCGTCAGTGAGGTGCAGCCACATTCCTCTAAGCACACTGGGCAAGGAGTCCACGTCTGGTTTCCCCCATCACCCATAGGGAGACTTCCCCAGGGTCATAATAATTTGCATACAAAGAGAGAAGCGCTCTACCAGGAACGAACAACAGCTCAGTGGCTTGTTCTATGGCGATTTACCACCCGGAAGCAGCCTCTTTTAGACCAGTGTGCTTTTCACAGAAGAAAAATTTCCTGAAGTATATCAGTCTGATCCCGCCAAGTAAGGTCAGTCCAGCCCCGAAATACCAGGCAATTCTCCTCTGAACAAGCACACTGGTCTAAAAGAGGCTGCTTCCGGGTGGTAAATCACCATAGAACAAGCCACTGAGCTGTTGTTTGTTCCTGGTAGAGCGCTTCTCTCTTTGTATGCAAATTATTATGACCCTGGGGAAGTCTCCCTATGGGTGAGGGGGGAAACCAGACGTGGACTCCTTGCCCAGTGTGCTTAGAGGAATGTGGCTGCACCTCACTGACGAGGCCCATAGGAGGCCGAAACGATCGTCTGGGGTTGTCATGTTCCTTGTTCAGAGGAGAATTGCCTGGTATTTCGGGGCTGGACTGACCTTACTTGGCGGGATCAGACTGATATACTTCAGTAAATTTTTCTTCTGTGAAAAGCACACTGGTCTAAAAGAGGCTGCCTCCGGGTGGTAAATCGCCATAGAACAAGCCACTGAGCTGTTGTTCGTTCCTCGTAGAGCGCTTCTCTCTTTGTATGCAAATAGGATGAGAGCTGCTCAAATCCTATTTGCTGATTGGAACAGCCAATAGGATTTTAGCAGTTCTAATCCTATTGGCTGATTGGAACAATAAAATAAATAAAAAACCTAAGCCCCCGGATGTCTTCAGGATGGTCCCGCTCCACGCCAGATGGATGAAGATAGAAGAGGCCGCATCCTCTTCTATACAATCAGCCTATTCCAATCCGTTCCAATCCAGGCCGTTCCAATCAGCCTATTGGCTGATTGGAACAATAAAATAAATAAAAAACGTAAGCACCGGATGTCTTCAGGATGGACCCGCTCCATGTCGGATGGATGAAGATAGAAGAGGCCGCCCGGATGAAGACTTCTTGCCGCCCAGATGAAGACTTTTTGCTGGCTGGATGGATCCTTCAAGCAGAACTTCAAAAACTGTAAGTGGATCGTCGGGGGTTAGTGTTAGGTTTATTTAAGGGTTTTTTGGGTGGGTTTTATTTTTAGAGTAGGGTCTGGGCAGCTAAAAGAGCTAAATGCCCTTTTAAGGGCTATGCCCATACAAATGCCCTTTTCAGGGCAATGGGGGCTTAGGTTTTTTAGATAGGCTTTTATTTCGGGGGGGGGGTGGGTTTTGTATTTTTTTTTTTACAGGTAAAAGAGCTGATTTCTTTGGGGCAATGCCCCACAAAAGGCCCTTTTAAGGGCCATTGGTAGTTTATTGTAGGCTAGGTTTTTTTTTATTTTGGGGGGGCTTTTTTATTTTGATATGGCTATTAGAGTAGGTGTAATTCATTTTTATTTTTGATACTGTGGTTTGTTTGTTTTTGTAACTTAGTGTTTTTTTTCTGTAACTTAGTTTTTTTTGTTGTAATTTAGTAATTTTTAATAAATAATGAATAATTTGAGTAGGGTTAGGGTTTTTTAATATGTAATATAGTTAATTTAATTGGTAGTTTAATGTAATTGTAGTATAATAGTTAGGGTAGGTTTATTGATAGTTTAATATAGTTTAATTTAATTCTACAGGTAAGTTTTAATTTATTTTAAGATAGGGATGTTGTAATTTTAATGTAAAGTTAGCGGGTTGTTAGGTATAGGGGTTAATAGCTTAATTTAGTTTATGGCGATGTGGGAGGCCAGAGGTTTAGGGGTTAATACATTTATTTTTGTAGCGGTGGGGTCCGGGAGCGGCGGAATAGGGGTTAATACATTTATTTAGGTGGCGGCGGGGTCAGGGAGCAGTGGAATAGGGGTTAATAATATTATTTAGGTGGAGGCGATGTCGGGCGGCAGATTAGGGGTGTTTAGACTCGGGGTATATGTTAGGGTGTTAGGTGTAAACGTAACTGGTTTTCTACCATAGAAATCAATGGGATATCGGGCAGCATCGAACATAAGCTTTCGCTGCTTTCAGACTCCCATTGATTCCTATGGCATCCGCGGCCTCCAGGGTGGCAGATTGAAAACCAGATACGCTGGGCCAGAATAGCCGCGAGCGTACCTGTTAGAAATTTGATAACTTGGAAAAGTTGTCAAATAGAGCCAAATGTGTATTCGGAACATCTGTAATGACGTAAGCATCGATCTGTGTCGGATTGAGACTGGCGGATCGTATGTTACGTCACAGATTTAAAATTTTGCCGGTCTGTAGGCTTTGAAAACTAGGTCGAATCAAGCTCGCCACAATTACGCTTGCGGAATTCCGGCGTATTTGCGGTTGATGGCTTGATAAATAGGCCCCAATGTGTGAAAACCTTGTGATTACATTAACACCTTATTGCTGGGATTGTTTTCAATAGTCAATCCTGACTTGTTAATGCAGGTGTTATTTTATTTTATTTTATCACCTCTGCTATGGCCAGTTCGGGACAGATATGTATCATGGTTAGGCTTGTGAAGTCTGCAGTGTACACTCTCAATTCCCTGATTTGAAAACCTCACAATTATCATGATAAAGGGTCAAAATAAATAGTGAAAATATATTTAAAAGTGTTTGTTACTATGTATAATTAAACATTATATATTAAAATATTTAAAAAGTGTTTCATTTCTCTTTTAACTTCTGCACTATTGATTCATAAACAAACATGACATAAGTGATCAAACTGATTTCATATTGACAGTGACAAAGCTGAGCTAGTCTGCAGTTAAATATTGTCCTTTAATATTATTTTCTCCCTAAAAAAGTAAAATCTACTTTTTCAAAATGTCATTAATGATTCCCAAAGCACCTTGTTAGCACAAATATATAAAAACAGCAAATCAAGTGTGGCTTGAATCTGTATTTTTTCCCACCCATTTAGAGAACCTGACTTTGTCTTATGAGAAATCATTTTTACAACTGGGCAAATCCAAGGAACAAAACACACATTGTATTTGCATATTTATTCCAATGCATTGCGTGATATTAGAGCAGAATTCAGACCAGGAATACAAATATATCCTTTGTTTTACCATTTTTAAAGTGAATCATTTTTATGGAGTATAATTCCAGATGTGCTCCCCTTAGAAACCCCCCGTTATTTTAATACAATACATTTTATCACCTTGTGACAGGTTTATCAGCTGCTCGGGTTTCATATACGTGTTGTAAAGAAGGAACATTGAAATGGGCAAGAAATTAAAGGGACATATAATTGTAACACTTTAATTCATTTCAAATCTGAATAGATTTCTGCTAATACAGATATATTTATAAAACTTCTAGTGTTTCTATGAAAGGTTTTACTGCACACCGGGCATATGTGCATATGCTCCTTGAAACCGCAAAAAGAGCAACAACATGTGAAATCTCACACAGCGTTGCAGAAAAACAATAATTACAATAGCAAGACTTTGGAAACATGTTTAAAAATATGTTCTGTAAATTGGTGCAATAGTTAACGCCTTAACGACGGGTGCCGTACAGGGTCTGACATTGGATGTTAGGATTGGTGCTTCCTGGGCTGGGGTAGCTGGAGGCCAGCAGAGGCAACAAGGTGTTCCGCATGCCAATCAGCACAGTGCCTATATTACATGAGATAAATGCTGAGGTTAGTGTGTCTCTCATGTTGTTGCTGAATGTCTGCATGTCAGGCTATCCTGCAACACTGCAGTAACAGCCAAGTTTGACTGTTACTGTGTATAAAATCACTGTGAAAGCAAGACACAGTGATTTTATACTTAAAATGGAGACTAGATACTGGCATGCTGCAGTGCATGCTGGTATCAGGCTTAGTGCGCTATCATTGGATGTCTTGGGAGTGAGGCACTCCAGTGATGCCTAAAAAAGTGCCCCCATAGCCATGTGATCCAGGGGCGGACTGGTCAGCTGGGCAAATAGGACTTGGACCGAGGGCCCAGCATGTCAGGGGGGCCCAAAAATGGCCCACTCCATGGCTCCTGGTATTCTGCTTAAGTTGGGGCTCACAGCTGTTCTATCAGTAACTAAGCAGTTAAGTGTGGGTTTTGTGGGGGCCCTAGCCAGTATGGGGACCTTGGGCCTGGATGTGGGTTTGTTGCTTGGGGGGGGGGGGTCCTGTCAGGGCTCTGTCGCTGTGAGGGCCATGGAGTGTGGGGTCTGGACCTGGAGGTTGGGGGTCCGGCCATGAAGGTTGGGGGTCTGGCCATGGAGGTTGGGGGTCTGGCCATGGAGGTTGGGTGGGCTGGTGGGGCCAGGGCAGGGAGGCTACCATGTTCATTTGCATAAATTTGAATACATTTGGGTCAGTGTGAAACAGTGGAGGCCCTTCCCTAATTTTTGCCCGAGACCCTGATTGGTCTCAGTCCGACCCTGATGTGATCACTGTGACAGCCAGTCACAGTGATCACATTTCATATATCCCAAGCCATTTATAGTAACAACAGGTTTTCTTGAACCCTCTTCTCTCCCTGTCAGCACATATGTCATAGAAATAGTTTCAATTAATTTAAATAAAGTGTTTTCCGTTTATTTTATTTTAATAAAGTGTATTATTTATCCCTAAGTTTAATTTTCTCCCCTTGTTGATTAAAAGGATTACATTAAAAGTGTCTACAAATATATTCTTTTGTGTAGCCATTTTGAATTGTATGACTGCAATCCAAGCGTAGCAAATGTTAGCGTTAAAGCAATAATTACAGTATTTGAAATAAACTTGCTAGAAATGACTTGGAAACCTATACATAAGGCATATTCCTGAAATCAGATCAAAATAATGAATCTATTATGAAGTATTTTTCATTAGCTACAGTAGTTTTTGTAGAAATTATTAAATGTTTGCTTTTTCTTCATTTTCCCTAGTTTTTCAGTATAACATTCCTCTTTATTGTTATTTTATGTACCCATATTGGCTTGCACAGAAACAGGGGCATCAAGTTCCATACGGAGCGTGATATATCGGCCCCTTGAAATAAAGTGTAATGGTTAAAATTTTTTTACACAAAACACACCCAAAGCATATTAATATAAACTATTACACTCATATATACACTTTTTAATAAAAATATCATTTTAATATGATGAAAACTAGAAATGGCTCCAATGAATATATATATATATATATATATATATATATATATACAGTATATATTTATATATATTTGACAACATAATATTTATATATATATATATATATATATATATATTTAAAAATAAATATAACATTATCTTCTGTGTGAAGAGCATAGGAATTAAAGTATACTAAAACACCTTCAGATTTAGCGCAGATGATCTAGCACAGTGTCGAGTAGCGCAAGCGATAACGGTAATTTCTTCATCCCTCCTCATAGAAGTCTATGGGGAGATTGCGTTAGAGTGGTTGCGATATCTGAAGTGCTAAAGTTAGCATGTACGAGTGCTAATTTTTTACTTTGAGCACAGTTATCATTCAAGTGGAAAAAAACTTTGTAATCTGGCCCAGACTTTTTAAAAGAGAATTTAATGTTTCAATGTGAATATTTTGGTGAGATTGCCGTGACTATATTCTTTCGATGTAGTAAACCTTGTAACTTTGCTCTTTTACAACTTACAGCGTGTGATTTGTAAAAATCCTTATATAAAAGATAATGGACCAGATTACGAGTGGAGCTCTATTTAGCTATTCCGCTCTTGCTCTAAAAGTAACCTTTTTGCACGCTTAGTTTACAATCGCATTAAAAGTTGAAAGTAAAAATGTATCGCTCGTGAGCTAAACTGATGCACATAAAAAGCTAAACTTGTGCGATAACCTATTCCCCCATAGCCAACCAGAGTATATTCTCAAGTACGCTAGCCCAACATGAAAATATGAATATTTCACATTCCAATGTTCTTCACGTAGCCGAATATCTTCATAAATATGTTTTTTCATGTTTTCATCTACTTAAAGTGAATGTACACTTTGACGAATGTATGCCCGGTTTTTAAAAATCCAATTAAAAACAGGTGCACTTTCCTTCATCAACGTTTACATTTCATCGGTTTTGTTAAAATACTTACCTTTTCTTCTTGAAAGACAGACAAGTGATTCCCCCGCCTGCCGCTTGACTCTTCTCACGTCAAAAAATGAAGAATCTGACTTCCTCCAATCACGGCTTCCCCTCCAGAGCAAAAAGCTAAGTATTTTAACAAAACCGGTGAAATGTAAACTTTGATGAATGAAAGTGCCCTTGTTTTTATTAGGATTTTTAAAAACCGGGCACACATTCGTCAAAGTTTACATTCACTTTAACTGCAAAGAGCTCCAATGCACTTATATATATATATATATGTCTGTATATGTATACATATGTATTTATGTCTATTTAATACAAGCAATCATATCCATGAATTCTGTTTCAAGCTAGAAATGTATCCAAACCTTTTTTAAATGTATCTAAGGTATTGGCATTCACTACCTCCTTTGATAATGAGTTCCACAATTTTATTTCTCATATCTATCTATCTATCTATCTATCTATCTATCTATCTAAATAATGGGATATCATTAAGTGTGCTATTATTAATAATAGATGATTATAGATGATTTTGACACACATATAGTTCTGTATACAATGCTGGTGGGCAAGTTCTTTTGATGTGTGTTTGACTTATGCATACAATCTCTTGCTCTTTGCTATGTCAGTAACTTCATGTATAAAAGTCACCAGGGACACCCAAACCTGCTGAAAGTTACTTTAATCTGCTCTGTAACTGCTGAAGGTGACATCATCATTTCCTTCACATCAGACATCAAGATTAGATTCCTCTTAACGCAGAGTAGACATAAAACAGATAGTGACAAGATGGTGACAGATGGTGACAAGTGACTGCACAGTCCTGGGTAACGTATTGTAAAAGTGGCTATATAATATATATATATATATATATATATATATATATATATACACAGGGAGTGCAGAATTATTAGGCAAATGAGTATTTTGACCACATCATCCTCTTTATGCATGTTGTCTTACTCCAAGCTGTATAGGCTCGAAAGCCTACTACCAATTAAGCATATTAGGTGATGTGCATCTCTGTAATGAGAAGGGGTGTGGTCTAATGACATCAACACCCTATATCAGGTGTGCATAATTATTAGGCAACTTCCTTTCCTTTGGCAAAATGGGTCAAAAGAAGGAATTGACAGGCTCAGAAAAGTCAAAAATAGTGAGATATCTTGCAGAGGGATGCAGCACTCTTAAAATTGCAAAGCTTCTGAAGCGTGATCATCGAACAATCAAGCGTTTCATTCAAAATAGTCAACAGGGTCGCAAGAAGCGTGTGGAAAAACCAAGGCGCAAAATAACTGCCCATGAACTGAGAAAAGTCAAGCGTGCAGCTGCCAAGATGCCACTTGCCACCAGTTTGGCCATATTTCAGAGCTGCAACATCACTGGAGTGCCCAAAAGCACAAGGTGTGCAATACTCAGAGACATGGCCAAGGTAAGAAAGGCTGAAAGACGACCACCACTGAACAAGACACACAAGCTGAAACGTCAAGACTGGGCCAAGAAATATCTCAAGACTGATTTTTCTAAGGTTTTATGGACTGATGAAATGAGAGTGAGTCTTGATGGGCCAGATGGATGGGCCCGTGGCTGGATTGGTAAAGGGCAGAGAGCTCCAGTCCGACTCAGACGCCAGCAAGGTGGAGGTGGAGTACTGGTTTGGGCTGGTATCATCAAAGATGAGCTTGTGTGGCCTTTTCGGGTTGAGGATGGAGTCAAGCTCAACTCCCAGTCCTACTGCCAGTTTCTGGAAGACACCTTCTTCAAGCAGTGGTACAGGAAGAAGTCTGCATCCTTCAAGAAAAACATGATTTTCATGCAGGACAATGCTCCATCACACGCGTCCAAGTACTCCACAGCGTGGCTGGCAAGAAAGGGTATAAAAGAAGAAAATCTAATGACATGGCCTCCTTGTTCACCTGATCTGAACCCCATTGAGAACCTGTGGTCCATCATCAAATGTGAGATTTACAAGGAGGGAAAACAGTACACCTCTCTGAACAGTGTCTGGGAGGCTGTGGTTGCTGCTGCACGCAATGTTGATGGTGAACAGATCAAAACACTGACAGAATCCATGGATGGCAGGCTTTTGAGTGTCCTTGCAAAGAAAGGTGGCTATATTGGTCACTGATTTGTTTTTGTTTTGTTTTTGAATGTCAGAAATGTATATTTGTGAATGTTGAGATGTTATATTGGTTTCACTGGTAAAAATAAATAATTGAAATGGGTATATATTTGTTTTTTGTTAAGTTGCCTAATAATTATGCACAGTAATAGTCACCTGCACACACAGATATCCCCCTAAAATAGCTATAACTAAAAACAAACTAAAAACTACTTCCAAAACTATTCAGCTTTGATATTAATGAGTTTTTTGGGTTCATTGAGAACATGGTTGTTGTTCAATAATAAAATTAATCCTCAAAAATACAACTTGCCTAATAATTCACAGGGGTGGGGGATCCTTTTCAGATATGATAACATAGAAATGTAAACAAAAATAGATATATAAGTATATTACCATAAAACAAAACAAAACAAAAAAATATTGGGCCAGATTACTAGCACAACATTTGCGCTCCACTCAGTAATACCAGTGCACACAAATGTGAGAGAGAGGGCGCGGCAGAGAACCTAGCGCAGTGAAGGGGTAAGTTGCGCAGCCTTGGGCAGCACATTTTTTATATATATGTATATGTTTGCATGTGTATATACACATATTAACACATAAATATTTATGTATATATTCATAAACATATACAGTATATTTACAGGGAACACAAAGTTCTCCATAGAGCGCTATGTAAAGGCACTTTTTTCCTAACACCCCACACCTGCTCACTTTAACCTCTCATAACTGCTTTGTGCAGTTATTTTATTAAAAAATTAAAAATGCTACAATTTTTTTAAATTAAAAACTAAAACACACTGTATTTTGGGGGCATTTGGGAGACATTTTGAAAACTAACCAGACATCTGATCTCTGGTTAATTTTCTGAGCGCTAATTGCTACCGCAAACTCGCAATAGCAATAAGCAGCTGCTTGTAATGGCTGCTTATTTATCATGCTCTGGCAAATAGCGATAAATTAGTGCTCCACTTGTAATCTGGCCCTTTGATGGCAGATACGAGGTCCATCAAGTCTGCGTATTTGTTTCCAACGTGTATGTTTAATTCATTCTCAGGATATGTTTATTTATACTTCTAGTATTTGTCCTTATTTGTCTCTTTCTGTAATTAAAGGGACATGAAAATTAAGCAAAGTCAGCAATTTTAAGAGACTTTTCAATTTACTTCTATTTTTAGATTTAGTTCATTCTCTTGGTATCCTTTGTGGAAAAGCATAGCTAGATAGGCTCAGGAGCAGCAGTGCATTACTGATTGGTGGCTGCACATATATACATCTTGTTACCAGATGTTCTCAGCTAGCTCCCAGAAGTGCATTGCTGCTTACTATTTTATATCACGTTAGACATCAGATTACGTTTTATTACATTTAAACTTTACACTTACTATTTTGTACTTTATTTTGTATACAGAAATGTATTTAGGATTTTGATTTTACAAATTCTGATTATGCCTTTTCAGTTTCTGTGTAACTTTAACAAATTAGGCTCATACTTTGTATATTTATGTGTATCTTTTGCAAATTAGATTTCACTTTGCATGTGTTCTATTTAAATTAAAAATGAAAAACTGTCAGCTTCAGTTTCCCAGAGAGCATCATTACTTTCTATGGGCCAGAAAATCAAACATTCTCTAGTTTGGAAAGAATATATTGTGCACACTTCTCAGGGGCAGAATTTACTGAATTTCCCAAGTAAAAGTGAGGACCCTGGAAATCCCACAAAGATGAGAGATGCCCTCCATAGAAAGTAATGAAGCTCTCTGAAATACAACATTTCACATGGGAGAGAGAAGGTAACTGGGCAACCTCTGAAGCTGATATAAAGGCTCTGTTTGCATCAATTCCAAATTAAACTGAAATGTTTTAACTTGCTTTTGTCTATATTTTAGTATATATTGCTAATTTGTCAGTTAAAATTAGTGTATTGTGAATTATTAGCAAACTTCACCTGTATACAGCTGGTGAGACAAATTGGTTTGTTTAAAATGCTTACAAAATTTCACAAGACTTGTGAGAGAGCTTCAGACAGACCCTGGAAACTTCCCTGTCCAGCCCAGGGAACTGCCCTGTCCCTCCCACTTTCTGAAACTGTCAGTTTAAAGGGACACTGAACCCATTTTTATTCTTTCATGATTCAGATAGAGCATGCAATTTTTAGCAACTTTCTAATTTACTGCTATTAGCAATTTTTCTTCATTCTCTTGCTATCTTTATTTGAAAAGCAATAATTTAAGTTTAGAAGCCGGCAAATTTTTGGTTCACAATCTGGGTTGTGCTTGCTGATTGTACAGTGCTGCCCAGGGTCTGAACCAGAAATTGTCTGGCTCCTTAGCTTAGATGCCTTCTTTTTCAAATAAAGATAGCAAGAGAATGAAGAAAAATTGATAATAGGAGTAAATTAGAAAATTGCTTAAAATTGCATGCTCTATCTGAATCATGAAAGAAAGTTTACAATGGAGCAAAATACAAAGTGCAATGTAATTTGTAAAAGATACATAGAAATATACAAAGTATGGTCCTATTTTGTTAAAGTAATGCATAAACTTTCAAAACATAATCAGAATTTGTAAAATCCCTGCTAAAGCTGTATCTAAATACATTAAAATACAAATGAGAAAGTGCAAAGCATAAATGCAATTATACTGAAAGGACCCAATTTAAAATGTATAGTGATATAAAATACAATGCACAAAGTGTAAATGGAATAAAGCACTTAGATCATGCAGTGCTATATTGGACTGGGCTTGCCTCGCCTTCACATACAGAAATCAGAGAGATCTCGCAGTGCTGGAGAGTTTTTTTCTTTTGATCACTCAGTGAGTTCAGCCCCTGTGAAGTCTGAACTACACTTTCTCTCCAAGGGCAAGATTACATATACGGCACAGGATTCGGCGCAAGCGTTGAAACCCGTGCCGCCTGTAATTTCACTTCGCACATCAGGCTATTACATATAGGGCGCCGGCAGTTAATAAAGTGCCGTAAGTCGGATAAACTAGCAATGTCCAGAAATGAGCATAAATACACATTTCTGGAGTCGCTAGTGACTTACGGCACTTTATAAACTGCCGGCGCTTAAGAAAAATAAAAAAATATAAAATCTCCTGTAACAGTCTAAGACGCCTCCCAAAAATAAGCCCGACACATAAAACCCCGTAGTCCGCCATCAAACCCACATCGGAACTAATATAAGTATTAACCCCTAAACCGACAAACACAACGCAATATGCCTAATTAAACTATTAAACCCTATATAAACCCACACCGCAAGTAATAACTAAAGTATTAACCCCTAAATCTGCCATCAAACCCAAACCGCAAGTGATAATTAAACTATTAACCCCTATATTCAATAAACATATTAAAGTATTAACCCCTAAATCCGCCAACCCCAACATCACAAACTACCTAATACAACTATTAACCCCTAATCTGCCATTAACCCACAACGCAAACTACCTATTAAAGTATTAACCCCTAAACCGCCAAAGCCCACAATGCAATAAACCTATTAAAGTATTAACCCCTAAACCGCCAAAGCCCACAACGCAAATAAATAACCTAACACCCCCTAACTTAACCCAAATTACCTAAATTACAAAATACTAAAGTTACTAACTATTTAAAATAAAAAAATAAGTATAAATTAAAGGGACAGTCTAGTCAAAATTAAAATTCTGGTGTAGACTGTCCCTTTAAGCTACAATTACAGAAAATAAAAAAATCTAAAATAAAAACAAAATTATCAAATTTTAAAAGAATATACATAATCCCTATGAAAATAAAAAAGCCCCCCAAAATAAAAACACCACCTAATCTAATGCTAAACTACCAGTAGCTCTTAAAATGGCTTTTTGCAGGGCATAGCCCCAAGATAAACAGCTCTTTTACATTCAAAATACACAAAGTCCCCCCTAACAGTAAACCCCCCACCCACCAAACCCCCAAAATAAAATAACCTAACACTAAAAAACCTAAACTACCCATTGCCCTGAAAAGGGCATTTGTTTGGGCATTGCCCTTAAAAGGGCATTTAGCTCTTTTACAAAGAGCCCACCCTAATCTAAATACAAAAATAAATTTAAAAAAAGTAAAAAAAGTCTAAGTCTAAGCCCCAGGTTGGTACTCATCGTTCCTGAAGTCCGGCAGAGAAGGTCCTGTCCCATGCAGTGAAGTCTTCTTCCAAGTGGCAACCTTTTCTTTCTTCTTCCAGGAACAATCCAGTGCGGAGCGGAGGGCGGAGCTGAAGACCGGCGAACCTGGAACTGAAGACCGTTGACCCTGGAACTAAAGACCGGCGCTGTATATTGGATACCAAAACCACGTAAAATCCCGCGTCGCCCACAAAAGCGGCATATGTAATGAGGCCCCAAGCTGGAGAACCCTTTAAATATCAAGGTCTAAGTCTTGAATAACGCTACACACTGCACTACATCCTAAAGTATTAACCCCTAAATCTGCCATCAAACCCAAACCGCAAGTGATAATTAAACTAGTGCACCTCAGTTTTCAAGATTTGCTACCAACCCCACCCTTCTTATCACAGGCACAGGCTGACAGGATCTGACACCTTACTTAATGAACTATTGCATTTTTAACCACATTTTTAATGATCTGAAATAATAATTCACAAGTGTGGTCCCCCTATGTATCGGTCAGTCAGGTTGGTTGGTTTCACCCAACTGGTTTAGCACAGAACTGTGGTTTGGCAAATATATTTGTTATCCTGAAACTTTCATTGTGCCTGGCACTTAATCCTGACTGATATGTGGTTCTGTATTAATTTAATAAGGTTGAGGCAGCATCCACATTTTGCTGTGGTGCTTTAAAATCACAAGAGGTTGTGGCGCAGCAACTCAGGCCTTTATGGGGTACATTAGTGGTCATGCTGAGGAGTGGAACAAAACTGTTTAGTTTATCATAATATAGAAATGGGTCCAACAAAGTTAATTATTCAGTAAACACATTACTCATGTTGCTACAAAGATTTATCTTTTGCTGGACAATTAATAGGTTCTTAAACTCATTCTAGGGCTATTTTGCTGCAGCACAAGGTCAATAAAGTTTAGAAATTTGCATTGTTAAAAGTTCTTTTACAAGTAACACCAAGACTGGTTTCATTTACCCATTTAGTTTTTCTATAGCCAGTCTCAGAGACTCTGTACATGTGTGTATAAAGTACTGTGCCTGTATTTGTATCTTCTGAGATTGGTACATGGCAATGTCTTCAAATTAAAAGGACAGGAAAAAAAACCCAATTATTTTTAATAACACTCGTGCCCCCCCCCCCCCCGGTGATTCGCTCCCAGCCACCTACAGTTAATGAGGCCTTCAGCAAAACAAGAATATAAGGCACTTTTTTAAGCCCAGAACAAGAGTTCAAGCAGACACTCACATGCACACACATACAGGTACCTACAGACACCCACAAACATGAGAGACACTTACATGCACACACAAACATGTACCTACAGACACCCACAAACATGAGATACACGTGCACACACATACAGGTACCCACAGACACCCGCATGCAAACACAAACAGGTACCCACAGACACCCACATGCAAACACAAACAGGTTCCCACAGACACCTGCATGCAAACACCAACAGGTACCCACAGACACCTACATGCAAACACAAACAGATACCCACAGACACCCGCATGCAAACACAAACAGGTACCCACAGACACCTGCATGCAAACACAAACAGGTACCCACAGACACCTGCATGCAAACACAAACAGATATCCACAGACACCTGCATGCAAACACAAACAGGTACCCACAGACACCTGCATGCAAACACAAACAGATACCCACAGACACCTACATGCAAACACAAACAGGTCCTGCATGCAAACACAAACAGGTACCCACAGACACCTCATGCAAACACAAACAGGTACCCACAGACACCCGCATACAAGCACAAACAGGTACCCACAGACACCCGCATACAAACACAAACAGATACCCACAGACACCTGCATGCAAACACAAACAGGTACCCACAGACACCTGCATGCAAACACAAACAGATACCCACAGACACCTACATGCAAACACAAACAGGTCCTGCATGCAAACACAAACAGGTACCCACAGACACCTCATGCAAACACAAACAGGTACCCACAGACACCCGCATACAAGCACAAACAGGTACCCACAGACACCCGCATACAAACACAAACAGATACCCACAGACACCTGCATGCAAACACAAACAGGTACCCACAGACACCTGCATGCAATTACAAACAGGTACCCACAGACACCCGCATACAAACACAAACAGATACCCACAGACACCTGCATGCAAACACAAACAGGTACCCACAGACACCTGCATGCAAACACAAACAGGTACTCACAGATATCCGCATGCAAACACAAACAGACCCCTAGAAACACACACAGTCACCTACAGACACCCACATGCACACACACTGATACACAAAACAAGGCAACATATGCATTGGGTCCTGTAATTGACCTATTATGAGTTCATTTTGCTGATCTGAATGGGTTCTTAATTAACCTTGCTTAATGTAGTTTATAGAAGAAATGCTATAATGCATTATACTTTGTGAGTAATGTATGAAGTAAAGGTAATGAAAACCACGGATTCAGAATCAAAAAAGTGAAATCTCCACCTACTGGGATTCTGTTGATCGTTAGGGAAGGGAGAGAAAAGGCTAAAGTATAATGCTGAGATGAAGAATGAAGCAAAATATAGGTCTCACGATGTCTCAAGGCAGTGAGATGTGGGATAATGAGTTTATAATGGATCCTCCCAGGCATTGTGCTACCCTTCTCAAGGGTGACCCCTGCTGGCCAGACTGCCTCCTTGGCACTATGTATATTTAAATAAATTAACCTCACCGTGGGAATGAAACAGAATATAATATTGCAATTGTATAATTAATATACACTCTTGTAAAGAATGTTTTGGGGAATTGTGAAGAAACTATTCAGTTTAATTAACTCAGGAAATATATATTATTTCACAGGAAATCGTGCATGCACACATTTACATACACACACAAACATGTATGCAAACACGCACACACACATTTACAAGTATACACATGCACACATGCACAATCCCACACATGCATGCACTCACACTAACACGCACACACACAGAAAAAATACATACAGAAAAATCACACACACATAAACACTCACGCACATATACACACACAAGAACGAATGCACACACACACACATATTCACTTGTGCACATATACATACACATATACACGTATGCACAAACCCAAATGCACTCACACAAACACGCACACATACAGAAAAAACACACACTCAAGAACGAATGCACACACACACACATATTGTGCACATATACATACACATATACACGCATGCACAAACCCAAATGCACTCACAGAAACACGCACACATACAGAAAAAACACACACACATAAACACTCACGCATGTATACACACACAAGAACGAATGCACACACACACACATATTGTGCACATATACATACACATATACACGCATGCACAAATACAAATGCACTCACACAAACACACACACATACAGAAAAAACACACACACATAAGCACTCACTCACATATACACACACAAGAACAAATGCACACACACACATATTCACTTGTGCACATATACATACACATATACACGCATGCACAAATACATGCATGCACGCACACACTCTCACATACATGCATGCCCAAACTTATAACATTTAAAATGTGTAAAAATCCAGAAATAATTGTAAAAAAATATTTTTTATTCTACAATTCTTATAATATTTTAAAAAATTTAACAGTTACCTATTAATGCATTATACTAACAGAAAACCTATTTTATCCTGAGAAACACAAATGATTGTTGGTCTATGAATTGATGAGAATCTTGGTTTAACCAAAGCATGTGTTAAGTATGTAAAAACTCTCCATTGTCATGGGTTAGTTAGCAGTTCAGTCATCTGAAAAAAGGATAAGTTTCTTGTGAGATAAAATAAAACCTTCAGTGTAATCAGTGGCCTCGGTGGGTGTGTGTGTGTGTGGGGGGGGGGGGCACTAACGCCACCAGCATAGTGGCTGGCCCCCAATGTGACCCCCTAAAGATGGCTTCCCCCTCTTACAGTGAAAATGTGGCGTTGTGCTCCTTGGTTGAATCTTATTTCTTTTTAGTTTAAATTTTATCCCCCATGTGTAACCAAATTGGTTCATTAACTATGATTGACATCCAGAACAGCCAATTAACAGCCTCCCTTTACCTAATGCCTCTGCATGATAACTTTATCTTTGCTTTACTAGCTGTGTATCATGCAAGCAGCAGTGTGCAGGTGCCTTTACTTTATACATTTCAGGTAAAGTATAAAATAAATGTGAAATAATATAAAATAATATGTCAAATATCCTGTATCAAACAAAGGATATATCCATGAAAGATACATTTCAAATTGCGTGATCCAATGATCTGAATAATGCTCAAAAAGAGAATAACATATAATATTGTAATTCTGTATTGTGATTTAAATCTGTGTAGCAATTGAAGATTCACTACTCATGTGAATTGGAGCTGTAATAAGCTCTATGGAATGTGCAAACCAACTTTTCTCCTGCAGCAGGTAAGTATAACATTTATTATAAAAGCAAGTAAAATGATAAAAAACCTACAAATGATCAGTGTATATAGCTATGTATCAGGGTCCCAATAAGGTACAGTTCCCAAATACTGTCCAGAGCTGTCCTATATAGCAGATGGAAGCAGATTAGGAGCAGTATTTATCCTGCCCTGATATCAGATGGCGTGTTGCATAATTACATTCCGACGTACGTTTCGCCATATACTGACAGCTTTTTCTAGGGATGAAGTATGCATGTGTAGTTCCACCTTATATATCTACTTGGATGTTGTTACCGGAAATCAGTTTGTGTACATTCACCATCTCTATTATATGGCAAAAAAGTGCTAGTTCATCCAATATATTGATAAGATTCTATTTAAAAAGTATATATAGCATCAAATATCTAAATTAAATCTGAATTAAGGACAAAAACAATAAATAGCCAGAACAGAAAATAAATACATAGTACCAGAAATACAAGTGATAAAATATGTGATAAAATACACATATATTGTATATCTAGAAATGTGTTAGGATATATTTATAATTTATGTTAGGATATATTTACAAAAAATGGTGCAGTGCAATTTTTTTTAGTCCATTGGGGATGAGGGTGTCCAGAACATAGATTCATTTCATCTCCACATGACCCAACATGTTTTAGACTCGCACCTCTCCAATGAGCACTCACCCTGCGTATGCCCATAAATTCCAAATCTGCAACACAGAAATTATCGTTAAGGTATGTTTCTTAACCAAAACCTTTGATGGCAGCTATGAGTATTTATATAGTTATTAACATCAATACTCTAGAAGAAGTTTCTACATTTCACCATTTATTTTCAATGTAAATTTCTAAATATAGAAATTCCTCTCTTGTTTTACTATACTTCCAGGAGAGGTCAACTTTAAACTCATTTCCTTTAAGATGATCCATAAATTCCAATAATTGATTTTCACTACTTAATCATAAACAGATAATCAATGTAGCAGTTATAGGCCACAAGGTATTACATCTAGTCAGAATGATAAATATATTGGTCTCTCCAATTAGCCATATATAAATTGGCATAACTGGGCATAAATCTGGTGCCCAATGGTAATGGTCTCTAAAATATATTTGTTATCGAACAAAAAATAATTGGTTTCCAAAAGTTCTGTACCTTTAACAATTAATTCCAATTGAATGTGATCTAATTTCTCATCTTTAATCAATATATTTCTAACTAATAATAGAACCGATGGTTTCTCATAATAGTATAAAGGGAAGATACATTGCTGGCCAGAATTAATCATTCCAATCCAGATTTCTAGAGTGTTCAGTATAGTATTGGTATATTTTAGCTACGCATTAGTTTTTGTGACATATGATTGTAAAAACTGGTCCAGATAAAAGATAAATTACTGGTCAGGGAATTAATCCCTGAAAAAATTGGACGACCAGGCACCTTCGTTTGTTACTTCGATATGGAAGTTATTTTATGTGCAATACAAATACCTCATATTGTGAGAATTTTAAATGTGTGATGAGAGAAGCATTTTATTGAGTATTTTTTAACTTTATTAAACAATATTACACTATCAGCTGTTCTCTTTACATCCCTTATATGAGCACGGTGGGGATCACACTTAGTGATTAGCCCTAAGATTGAAAGTTTCTACGGCTGAGACTCCGGGAGACAGGAAGATTCACTACAAACGAGGCCCTGATAAGAGCTGCAGCAAGGAATATTCCGTAAAACGTTAAATTTAAAATAAAGTAAGTGGACACCAAAAGGGGATTAATAAAGAGGGCACACATATAAGAATATAAGCTGTTCTGATATGACTGCATAACTAGTGTGGGACTTTGCCTTTATTTTCTATATTGTTTCTCATTGTATCTACGCATGTGTGAGCGACCAGCGCTTTCTATGTTCTTTTCTATTTGATATATATATACTGTATATATGTGTGTGTATTATACTGTAAAATACTTTATTGCGTATTTGAAGTAAGTTCATTATTTAAATAAACGTGTTTTTTACTTTTGGCGTGCTCTTTTATTTTTAAGAGCAAGATTTTGTGTATATAATATCTCATAGAAGACAATAGCTGCGGCACATTTGTTTTACAATAGTGTATATTTTAAACATTGTAAAATGTGTTATTAAAGTGGATTTAACTTTGTATTTGTATAACTGCTATAAGTTTACACTTTACTGTATTATTATGATATTATTAAATATTATGATCTCTGGGGGAACTTCTGGGCAGTGGCCAAGATAGGTCGCAAGATTGATTGCTGCACCAGACCAAATAATTAATCTGCTCAAAATCTACTTTAAATTGCTCCATCGGGTATTGATTTTACTTCATGCTAAATAGCAGAATAATCCTTTTTGACTAAAGTCAGTGGCCCATATTTATCAAGCTCCGTATGGAGCTTGAAGGGCCGTGTTTCTGGCGAGTCTGCAGACTCACCAGAAACAGCAGTTATGAAGCAGCGGTCACAAAGACCGCTGCTCCCTAACCTGTCTGCCTGCTCTGAGCAGGCGGACAGACATTGCCCGAAATCAACCCGATCGAGTACCATCAGGTTGATTGACACCCCCCTGCTGGCGGCCCATTGGCCGCAAGTCTACAGGGGGCGGCGTTGCACCAGCAGCTTTTGTGAGCTGCTGGTGCAATGCTGAATAAGGCTAGCGTATTGTTCGCCGTATTCAGCGAGGTCTGGCGGACCTGATCCGCAGTGTCGAATCAGGTCCACCAGACCTTGATAAATAGAGCCCATTGTCTTTAAAATTGGCTGCAGCTTCAGTCTTCTAGAGATGACATCAGGCTGCAGCCTACTACCCCCCAGCAGAGCTTCCGGCGTCTGTTGTTACATAGTAGTGTTCTCTTGTCATTCACTGCAGAAAGTAACAGTCTCTATACTCACTATAAACACTTGCTACTTGGGGATGGAGGACCGTATTATACTGGAGATCAGGGAACTGCTGGCTTATCATCATGCCGCATTTGCTGAGACCTTGTGGGCCACTTCCTGCTCCTCTAGACCAGTTGATGATCTTGACTTGCCACCTGCACTTACCGGTGGTGTTGCTGCTGAGGGATCCCATCAATGCCCCTATCCATTGTGTTTGATGGGGGAGTCTTGGAAGCCAACAGTGTGGTCCTCTATGTAAAGGGTGCACTTTTGAAGTTTGCGACCAGCTACAGAGATAAGGAGGCAGAATTCTTACATTTCCCAAATAGACACATGCAATAGCACCTAATTTAACCATAGGAGACACCAAAGTGGATACCATATTATCCATAATCTCAGGGAGCGGGACCCCACACCATTGGCCCCAAATCTACTGACCTTCTCCCTAACTTATCTGAACTCAGAGGGAATCAATCAGGTGTAGTAGTTAATCGTCAACAGAAAGGCTATAATGCCCACATGATGCCCTTGTTAATAAATGCCCCTGCTGTTACCCCTGCCAAGACACAAGATTCTCTTGCTCAGTCTCATAATTTCCGTGACAGGACCGGGTCTATTACACACAGCACCCCTGATATTCCATGCTACATCCCATGGGATATTATTATTACAGAGATGCATTTGTCACTCTTTGCTTTCTAGAATGTGCCTCAGTAATATAGTGGAACATCCAGCAGCATTGGAGTGGGGTTAAGCTCGTATAGTGACCTAATTAGAGAGATTACCCCAATGTGACACTTTCCATCTCAAAGTCTAGGGTCTTCATAGGGACTTCATAGGGACTCTGGTTATATTTGTTCTTTTCCCACATGATGGTCTTTTTTTCATATGAAAGACTTGACAAACAGTAATCAGGGGACTCTATGGACTATTGTCGAGATTGATAAAAATTAGCTTAAGAATTGCAGGAAAATGTGTTTTATAGTTTGTAGAGCTATACTCCTAGTTTAATGCATAACTTACTGGTTATTGCTGTAATAAGAACATGTTATTTATTTATAGTACTCTTGTAAGCCTTTCCCTCAGATTAGTATTTTTTTTTCTTCCCTCCGTGCTGTTTGCGGGTGAGATAGCATGGTTTGCTTAAAGGGACAGTATACACCAATTTTCATATAGCTGTGTGTAATAGACACTACTATAAAGAAGAATATGCACAGATACTGATCTAAAAATCCTGTATAAAAGCTTTTAAAAACTTACTTAGAAGCTCCCAGTTTAGCACTGTTGATGAGTTTAGGATGAGACACCCAGTGAAAGGGGCTGGGAAAGCAGAAAGATCAGACACTCCCCCCTCCCCTGCATATAAAAGACACATTACACAAACAGGAGCCAGCAGGAATCTAAAGACTTCAGTCTACTTCAGAAACTATGGGGCTTGGTTGGAAATCTGAAAATCAGCACAATGTTATTTAAAAATAAGCAAAAATATTTATTGTTACAAATTACTCAGATGGGCTATATAAATGCATCATCTACAAAACATGTATGCAAAGAAAAATCTGGTGTACTATGTCCCTTTAACTATAATGTCCGGTATTGTTTGGATCTCACCTACTGCTTCAGCCTTTTTACATAACCATTAATAATCTTATTTCTGTAGGGAGCAGATAATTGTTAAGTGACCCTTCTTTGCTTTAATCTTCAGTTCATATCCATTACCCATAATGAGGATTTGGCAATAGTTCACTTTGGGGTATTTGCTTTTTCCATATTGTACGTCCCTATAGTGAAACCTTTTTGTATATTTAACAGTATAAATGCTGCCTGTGCTTTCCCCTTAAAGCTAGATTTTATTGCTAGGAAATAATGAAGCCATAGTAGCTTGTACCCGTGTTTTGAGTTCCCCACAGGCTCTGTCCATATTTATTGCCTCTTTTAGTAGCTACCATGTTATTAATTGAGGTTCTTTGAAGATATCCCCTTGTTGCTATTTTACATACTATTTACATTTACCAGTTTGTCAAAATACTATAAAACTGAGGTTTGTCAGATGAGACCCATAAGTGGTCTCTCCACATCAAGACACCTTCTTTCACTGTTGCATCCCTTAAAGGGATAGTCTAGTCCAAAATAAACTTTCATGATTCAGATAGAGAATGTAATTTTAAACAACTTTCAAATTTACTTTTATCACCAAGTTTGCTTTGTTCTCCTGCTATTCTTAGTTGAAAGCTAAACCTAGGAGGTTCATATGCTAATTTCTAAGCCCTTGAAGGCCGCCTCTTCTCTCAGGGCATTTTGACAGTTTTTCACCACTAGAGGGTGTTAGTTCATGTGTGTCATATAGATAATACTGTGCTCACGCACGTGGAGTTCAGGTGAGCCAGCTCTGATTGGCTGAAATGTAAGTCTGTCAAAAGAACTGAAATAAGGAGGCAGTCTGCAGAGGCTTAGATACAAGATAATCACAGGGATAAAAAGTATATTAATATAACTGTGTTCGTTATGCAAAACTAGGGAATGGGTAATAAAGGGATTATCTATCTTTTAAAACAATAACAATTCTGGCGTAGACTGTCCTTTAAGTATCTGAGGTCCAAGAGTGGCCTCCTGAGTTTCTCTTAGAGGGTTTAAAGGTTATCCTTTACCAATGCTGAGTACGGCATTCACCATTTGAACTTTAATTTGTAGCACAAAATGTTTCCGATCAGCATTATTTTTATGTTAGTTAACATGGAGTCCTCACGCTGTGTTGTAACAATTTATTTATTTTTTCCTTTTTTTATCCTCGCTGCATATTGTAGATTCTTTGTATGCCTGAATTCAAACCTCAATAAAAATTATTTAAAAAAATAAAATATTATGATCTGTTGCCGGGTGTAAGGTGGGAGTTTTAGGAGAAAGAAAGTGTCAGATTTTGGTCTTAAAAGAAGTGGGGCTTGTGTTATTACTGAGTGGGTTATGAGTATTCATGAGTGTGTAAAGTGGAGTGTGACCATTCCTGAGTGAAGGTTTTTAGAATACCGGATTGGGCTTTGGGCATTTCTTAGTGGGGTGTGAGCAATACTGAGTGGGTAAAAGCAGCCCTGAATAGGATTTGAGCTGTACTATGGGGGTTTGGGTATTACTAATTGGGGTATGCGCTTTAATGAGTTGGGTGTGTACAGTCCTGTGAGGTGTATGGTCAGTCCCACAAAAAGAGGAAGGAGGGAGAACAAAACTTGTGACAATAAGAAGCACTATGATATGCACATCAGCAAGGGATTCCAGTTTGTAGATATAAGTCATTTAGTGCTCATACTTCTGGTCTTCTCACATATAGAGAGAGATGCACTCAACTGCGAATGAGTAACCTATGCTTGTTCCACAGGGTAGCGCCCACTCAAGGTGTGTGTTTTTCAGCTCACTCTGCCTTTGGCAGACCATAAAAATGTTGTACTATATCAATCCATAACCTAATAGATATTCCAATATTTACAGACAGCTGATACGTTTCTTCAGTATACTGTACTCATAGATGAATGTGTGTATAAAACATACCTCTAGCAATGAGTATGGCGCACTAATGCATTTTATGAAAGTATGCTGTCTCATAGCTTCAGCCATGTATAAGGGCCGATGAGCTAAAGGTCTCTGGGCTGGCGAGATTATTTAAGAATGCTCACCATTGTCGCTAGTAATTCTATTTCCCTGGTGGAATGATCTAAAGCCACTTTTTACCCTGCATTATCATATGGGAAGGAGATGCATATATTACTAAAAGTGCAAACTGAAAATTTAAATTTTAATTATCATACAAAACAAATAATTGAACCATTCACACAAAAATATGCAGGAAAAATTTATATTGTTAAGGTGAATCAAAGATGTAAAATTTGTATGTAAATTACACAGGTATAAATCATATTTAGAATGCACAGTGTCAATCATAATTTGAGGACACTGGATGTGTAAAAAACATCTAGAAATGTGTCCTTATAAATACAAAATACAAAGCATAATTGTTGTTTTTTGGTATAATGGGCTGAACATGGGCGTGATTCAATGGGCGTATAGGAAATTGTCTTAAATCCCAGTGTAATTGTTATGGGTGTTATGTTTAGTTTATATGCAACTCTATGATTTATTTCTATTGCACTTGTTTCCTGTTTTGCATTTCCTTTTCCTGTTGGTTCTCCTTTAAGATTATGGCTTCTGTACACTAATGCCTTGTACTGTTATTATTTACACCACCTGAAACATGGTGTCAGAAGTGGGATTTTGCAGGCTGATTATCGACATTGTGTAGCTCAGCACGAATGGTGAACTGCATCAGACCCAGGCGCTCACATGTTTAACCAGACAATAGTGGTTTCTGATTGGCCTCAACAATCTCAAATTCAAGTTTGTGGAATACATTCATGTATGCTGCATTCTGTTTGGAAAAGTCCCAATGATTCCATTAATTCCCCTGAATATAACTTCAATTTGGTGCTACTAGGCTGAAGAGGTGCCTTAGGTGCCAGTTTCATCTTGTCTTTTAAACTCATGACATCACATGTTGCACCTGAGTATAGCTGACAGGGTTGGCATATATTATTTAGTCTGAGATTTACAAACCATTTTTGGCCCTTAGATTTTACAGCACCAATGCATTATTTTGAGTAAACCACATCAGCGCTATGTAAATGTGCATCCTCAGAATCTGACATTTGCTCAATTGTGTGCAGCTTTCTTGCTTCCATTCTACTTGACAGACATACTCCAGCAAATGCTGGTGGTTCTTCAAGCTTAGCTGTTGCTTGGAGGCTGCATTGATATTTTCAGTCTGTTTATCCTGCTCCATAGCTCTCATATGTTTATCAGTAAGTTCTGCAGTACAAAATATCTCAATTGCTGCTTGTAAGTTTAAATCATGTTCCCTCAATAGGCGGCGGCGTGTGCTTTAACTATTGATAGCTAGAACTATTTTGAATAGTGAATGAATAACTTCATCTCTCAGAGAGTCATACTCACAGTTTGCAGCTTTTTCTCTTAGCCGTGTGACAAAGTTGTCTATTGCTTCACCTTCTTCTTGCTTGCAGCTGCCAAATATATATCTTTCATATATGACATTTTTAGAACGTCTGAAAAAAGCTTCTAATGCATTCAGGATGGCTTAAGTGTCACTATTTTGCTCCTGTGTGAGGTTCAAATTATGCTTGTAAATATGGTGGCATTCACTGCCCATCATCCTCCTCAGTGTGGCTGCTTGCTCTGCTGCAGGCTTCTCATCTAACCCTGTGGCTAGGGAGTAATCCTCAAACTCAGCTCTGAAGTTGTGGAAAAAAAATATCTGATATGAGTCGATCATTACTCAGACTTCTGGGAAATTGAACTTCTTCCTGACTTATCCACTGAAAATACAGTAAAGAAGTGCAAAGCTCAGTTTGCACGTCATGGACAACCAGATAAAGTCATCTCTGATAACGGCCCTCAGTTCGCAAGTTTACAATTCAGGAAATTTGCCAATGAATGGGAGTTTGAGCATGTGACTTCTTCACCGTGTCATCCACAGGCGAACGGTAAAGCTGAATCTGCTGTGAAGACTGTTAAAAATGTACGCAAGAATGCACAAAGTGATGGTAAAGACCCGTGGAAGGCCATCTTACTTTAGAGAAACACTCCAACCAAGGGCATGGATAGTAGTCCGTCACAGAGACTGATGTCAATGAGAATAAAGACCTCTTTACCAGTTGCCAACAAGCTACTTGAACCCTCTGTGATACATGGTATACCAGAAAAGTTACGACTTAAGAGGTAAGTGTTCAAGGCATAATATGACACATCTGTCAGAGATTTGCCCGAATTGAATATTGGGGAATTAATCCGTATGAAACCGCTGCCTGGAGATCGAACAAATCATTGGAGAATTGGTACTTGTCTGCAAAAAGTTGTACCACACTCCTATCTTGTGGACATTGAAGGAACCCTCTATCGCCGCAATTGTATGGATCTGCGAGTGGCTGAGCAGCCTGATTCTCAACATCCAGTTGACAGACCAGACTCATCTGGTATTACAAGGGCACACTCACCCATTGGCGGTAAGGAATGTACAGAGGTGATATTAATGACAGTGCTGAGCAAGCAGGTATACCTGATGGCAGTCAAGCACATAGCATGCCAGCAAGTATTGAGAAGAGCCCAGTAACCTCAGAGAGGGCTAAGAAACTCTTTGTACAAGTAGGGTCAGTCTTCCCCCGTAGTGGCAGACATTCACAACCGTCCAAGAGACTTAACCTGTAGAATGTGTTATTACAAGGACTCATCCAAATTTCACAATGTTGATTTATTAATACTAAAAGAGGGAGATGTTATGGATGTTTAGCTTATATGCAACTCTATGATTTATTTCTATTGCACTTTTTTCCTGTTTGGCATTTCCTGTTGGTTCTCCTCTAAGATCATGGCTTCTGTACACTAATGCCTTGTACTGTTATTATTTACACCACCTGAAACAGTAATTATCTAAACTTTTCCGCCCTACAGATCTCACTGTATTTTGTCGCAACAGCGAATTCGAGGTACAGTGCACTGAAAACAGCGTCATTTGATTTGTAATAGGCGTGATATTTAAGATTAAACATTCGCTGGGTTCTTCCTGTGTACTCCCTCCAGCTCTCATTATTTCTATGGACAGGGACAGCTCATTTTCTTAGATAATTGAATGAAGACTGTCCGGGTCCTAAGTGTTGCTGAGATTTCCTTTGGTTACTTAAGTATTACAACAACGCACTGACTTTGTGGATACATTTCCCCCCTTATGTTCCTCATTGGAACTACTTTACTAAACAGTAGGGAAATAGAAATAAATAGAAAACAATGCTCTAAATACTTACTCCAGTACTAATATTATAAAGTAGATTTCTAAACCAACAAGAGCTTTAAACTGTTTTATTCAAGCTTAAAGAGACTGCACTATCCATTTGAACAAGCACAAATATTTCAGTCTCTGCTGAGTTTGTGTTTCTGCAGTGTATGAACAGATCTGATATTCTCCACTTCACTTTATTTTATGTATCTGTTATTAGCCTCCGAGACCCAGGACAGAGATCTTCTCTGAGATAACACAAACTGTACAACAAATCTCTAGGAATGAACAGTCAGAGAGGGCAATAAATTGTACTGTTTAACGCATTTTATTGTTCATACTACTTTACTGAATTATTAAAAGGAAAATCAGTAAAATATTACAGCTGTGAATAGAATATGTATGTAGTAGAAACCTGATCTTTACAAGGGCTGACTGTGTTTTTCATTAAATTGTAATGTTTAAGAAATGTTACATTAGACGCTATTAGCATATTAATGTCTAAAACAAAACATTGTTTTAGGAAGCGGTCCAGCCCGGATGTTCTCTGCGGCTGGTACACCATGAACTTTAGAGGCCGTCTCTCTGCACAGTGCAAGCTCTCCAGGTCAGTCGGCTTGTGGCCTGGAACCCTGGGGAGTGTAGAGGTATTTGGTTTATCCTTGAGAAATCATAAGAAAAATATCTTGAGCGCAAGTGATCTGTGCTTTTCACAAGCTGGTCATGTGCAAGATTAGTAGTCGTTACATATCAGTTTTATTTTTATCTGCCAGCTCATCTGCCACCATGAGAGCGCTCTTCAGTTCCGCTGCAGGAGGTGTATTCTAGTTCCATGAAACGCAGCTGCCTTGTTAACCTAACACACACTCTATGTTATTCCATTTAGTTCTCTTTCTTTGCAGCTGCTCCTGACTTTGCCAGTTATTGTGTTAGCAAAGAGGACTGGCACAATGGGGGGATAGAGACTTTTAAAATTGGGGTGGGGCAGAAAGTTGACAGCAACTGTAAATATCAGGGTTGCTGGAGGTACAGATTGGGTATCTCATTGTATACTGCATATTACTAGCTTTATTTACTTTAGATCCTCATTCACCTCCTTTTCTGTTTTATTTGCTGTCCATTGTGCATTATGGTAAAAAAGCAGCGTTAAGAGGTCCTTACGCTGCTTTTTTACGCCCGCTGCTATTACGAGTCTTGCAGGTATAGGTGTACTGCATACTTTTTAGCCTTACCGCAAACCAACTTACGTAAATTTCGTAAAGGCTTTTTTCTATGGGACTTCCATAGCACTGGTATTACGAGTTTGTCCTGGGAGGCCAAAAAGTGAGCGGTACACCCTCTACCGCCAAGATTCCTAAACCATTTTAAAGTCAGTAGTTATGAGATATACGCTACAAAGCTGTAGCATAAAACTCATAACTAAAATGCTAAAAAGTACACTTACACCCATACACTATCTATTAACCCCTAAACCGAGGCTCTCCCGCATCGCAAACACTATAATAAAACTTTTAACCCCTAATCTGCCGCTCCCGACATCGCCGCCACTATAATAAACATATTAACCACTAAACTGCCGCACTCCCGCATCGCAAACACTAGTTAAATATTATTAACCCCTAATCTGCTGTCCCTAACATCGCCGCCACCTACCTACAGTTATTAACCCCTAATCTGCTGCCCCTAACGTCGCCGCCACTATTCTAAAGGTATTAACCCCTAACCCTAAGTCTAAACCTAACCCTAACACCCCCTAACTTAAATATAATTTAAATAAATATAAATAAAATTACTATCATTAACTAAATTATTCCTATTTAAAACTAAATACTTACCTATAAAATAAACCCTAAGCTAGCTACAGTATAACTAATAGTTACATTGTAGCTAGCTTAGGGTTTATTTTTATTTTACAGGCAAGTTTGTACTTATTTTAACTAGGTAGAATAGTTACTAAATAGTTATTAACTATTTAATAACTACCCAGCTAAAATAAATACAAATTTACCTGTAAAATAAAACCTAACCTAAGTTACACTAACACCTAACACTACACTACAATTAAATAACTTACCTAAATTAAATTAATTATATACAATTAGCTAAATTACAAAAAAAAACCAAAACACTAAATTACAGAAAATAAAAAACAAATGACAAGATATTAAACTAATTACACCTAATCTAAGAGCCCTATCAAAATAAAAAAGCCCCCCCAAAATAAAAACCCCCTAGCCTAAACTAAACTACCAATAGTCCTTAAAAGAATTCTTTCAGCCAATCGGAATCTAAGGGACGCCATCTTGGATGACGTCACTTAAAGGTACCTTCATTCCGAAGGAGCCCTTGATTGAAGAGGATGCTGCGCGCAGGATGTCTTGAAGATGGAGCCGAAAGAATAAATATAGAAGATGCCGTCTGGATGAAGACTTCTGCCCGTCTGGAGGACCACTTCTGCCCATCTGGAGGACCACTTCTGCCGGCTTCTTTGAGGACATCTTGCCACTTGGATGAAGACTTCTCCCGGTAAGTGAATCTTCAGGTGTTAGTGTTAGGATTTTTTAAGGGTGTATTGGGTGGGTTTTATTTTTAGGTTAGGGCTTTGGGCAGCAATAGAGCTAAATGCCCTTTTAAGGGCAATGCCCATCCAAATGCCCTTTTCAGGGCAATGGGGAGCTTAGGTTTTTTTAGTTAGGGTTTTATTTGGGGGATTGGTTGTGTGGGTGGTGGGTTTTACTGTTGTGGGCGGTTGTTTGTATTTCTTTATCATGTAAAAGAGATGATTTCTTTGGGGCTATGCCCCGCAAAAGGCCCTTTTAAGGGCTATTGATAGTTTAGTTTAGGCTAGGTTTTTTTTATTTTTGGGGGGGTCTTTTTTATTTTGATAGGGCTCTTAGATTAGGTGTAATTAGTTTAAATATCTTGTAATTTATTTTTTTTTCTGTAATTTAGTGTTTTGTTTTTTGTAATTTAGCTAACTGTATTTAATTTATTTAATTGTATTTAATTTAGGTAAGTTATTTAATTGTAGTGTAGTGTAACTTAGGTTAGGTTTTATTTTACAGGTAAATTTGTATTTATTTTTGCTAGGTAGTTATTAAATAGTTAATAACTATTTAGTAACTATTCTACCTAGTTAAAATAAATACAAACTTGCCTGTAAAATAAAAATAAATCCTAAGCTAGCTACAATGTAACTATTAGTTATATTGTAGCTATCTTAGGGTTTATTTTATAGGTAAGTATTTAGTTTTAAATAGGAATTATTTAGGTAATGATAGTAATTTTATTTATATTTATTTAAATTATATTTAAGTTAGGGGGTGTTAGGGTTAGGTTAAGGGGTTAATAAATTTAGAATAGTGGCGGCGACATTGGGGGCGGCAGATTAGGGGTTAATAAATGTAGGTAGGTTGCGGCGACATTGGGGGAGGGAGATTAGGGGTTAATAAATGTAATGTAGGTGTCGGCGATGTTGGGGACAACAGATTAGAGGTTAATAAGTATAATGTAGGTGGCGGCGATGTCCGGAGCGGCAGATTAGGGGTTAATAAATATAATGTAGGTGTCGGCCATGTCGGGGGCGGCAGATTAGAGGTTAATAAGTGTAAGATTAGGGGTGTTTAGAATTCGGGGTTCATGTTAGAGTGTTAGGTGTAAACATAAATGTAGTTTCCCCATAGGAATCAATGGGGCTGCGTTACTGAGTTTTACGCTGCTTTTTGGCACGTACAACCAGCTCACCACTCACTTAAGCAGCGCTGGTATTGGAGTGCAGTGTGGAGCGCAATTTTGCTCTACGCTCACTTCTTGCCTGTTAACGCCGGGTTTGTAAAAACCCGTAATACCAGCGCTGCAGGAAAGTGAGCGGTGAGAATAAACTGCAAGTTAGCAACGCACCCCTGTTAACGCATAACTCGTAATCTAGGCAATATTTTGCAAAGTGAGGTGTGTGTGCGAAAGTAAATCTGTGTGTGCGAAAGTAAATCTGTATGTGCAAAAGTAAATCTGTATGTGCAAGAGTAAATCTGTGCATGCAAAAGTAAATCTGTGTGTGCAAAAGTAAATCTCTGTGTGCAAAAGTAAATCTGTGTGTGTGCAAAAGTAAATCTGTGTGTGCACAAGTAAATCTGTGTGTGCAAAAGTAAATCTGTGTGTGCAAAAGTAAATCTGTATGTGTGCAAAAGTAAATCTGTGTGTGCAAAAGTAAATCTGTATGTGTGCAAAAGTAAATCTGTGTGTGCACAAGTAAATCTGTATGTGCACAAGTAAATATGTGTGTTCAAGTTCCTAAATGTGCCATCTGTCAAAGGAACAGTCTAATTGAAAATTGTATTGTTTAAAAAGATAGTTAATCAATGGGCGTATTATGGCCTAGGCCAACAAGGCCGGTGCCTAGGGCAGCAGATTTGGGAGGGGCAGCACATCTGTCCTAGCCTCTCTCTAAAAGCCAGCACACAGTACAGTGAGCGATAAAGTTCAGACTTTTGCAGAGAAGACAAGGCACATGCGCTGATTAAGGTCGCTCTTTACAGGTAGTGCTCCTTTAAACCATTGCTTCATTTAGAGCCGCCGGAGGAAGCGATCTTGGTGAGAAACTTGCCCGGGGATATGCTTACAAGGTGAGGCTGGAGGAGAAGACCTTGTGCAGATATGCTGCCTCCCCTTGTCAGCTGTGGTGGATCTGCAAGCGCAGTGCTTATTGCAGGTCTTAGTAACTAACAGACTGGATGCGTCTGTGCACTGCTTAGATCAGCTTGTGATGTCTGATCATAAACTCTCAGCGCTAATGTATGTTAGCTACTAATAGCTAGCTTTCTCTGCATGCATGTGATGTCTAATCATAAACTCTCAGCACTAATGTATGTTAGATACTAATAGCTTTCTCTGCATTCATGTGATGTCTAATCATAAACTCTAAGTGCTAATGTATGTTAGCTACTAATAGCTAGCTTTCTCTGCATTCATGTGATGTCTAATCATAAACTCTCAGTGCTAATGTATGTTAGCTACTAATAGCTGGCTTTCTCTGCATTCATGTGATGTCTAATCATAAACTCTCAGCGCTAATGTATGTTAGCTACTAATAGCTAGCTGTCTCTGCATTCATGTGATGTCTAATCATAAACTCTCAGCGCTAATGTATGTTAGCTACTAAAAGCTAGCTTTCTCTGCATTCATGTGATGTCTAATCATAAACTCTCAGTGCTAATGTATGTTAGCTACTAATAGCTAGCTTTCTCTGCATTCATTGGATGTCTAATCATAAATTCTCAGCGCTAATGTATGTTAGCTACTAATAGCTTTACTTTCTCTGCATTCATGTGATGTCTAATCATAAACTCTCAGCGATGATGTCTGTTAGCTACTAATAGCTAGCCGAAACGATCGTCTGGGGTTGTCATGTTCCTTGTTCAGAGGAGAATTGCCTGGTATTTCGGGGATGGACTGACCTTACTTGGCAGGATCAGACTGATATACTTCAGGAAAGTTGTCTTCTGTGAAAAGCACACTGGTCTAAAAGAGGCTGCTTCCGGGTGGTAAATCACCATAGAACAAGCCACTGAGCTGTTGTTCATTCCTGGTAGAGCGCTTCTCTCTTCGTATGCAAATTATTATGACCCTGGGGAAGTCTCCCTATGGGTGATGGGGGAAACCAGACGTGGACTCCTTGCCCAGTGTGCTTAGAGGAATGTGGCTGCACCTCACTGACGAGGCCGAAACGATCGTCTGGGGTTGTCATGTTCCTTGTTCAGAGGAGAATTGCCTGGTATTTTGGGGCTGGACTGACCTTACTTGGCAGGATCAGACTGATATACTTCAGGAAAGTTGTCTTCTGTGAAAAGCACACTGGTCTAAAAGAGGCTGCTTCCGGGTGGTAAATCGCCATAGAACAAGCCACTGAGCTGTTGTTCGTTCCTGGTAGAGCGCTTCTCTCTTCGTATGCATAATAGCTAGCCATCTCTGCATTCATGTGATGTCTAATCATAAACTCTCAGCGCTAATGTATGTTAGCTACTAATAGCTAGTTGTCTCTGCATTCATGTGATGTCTAATCATAAACTCTCAGCGCTAATGTATGTTAGCTACTAATAGCTAGCTTTCTCTGCATTCATGTGAGGTCTAATCATAAACTCTCAGTGCTAATGTATGTTAGCTACTAATAGCTAGCTGTCTCGGCATTCATGTGATGTCTAATCATAAACTCTCAGCGCTAATGTATGTTAGCTACTAATAGTTAGCTTTCTCTGCATTCATGGGATGTCTAATCATAAACTCTCAGCGCTAATGTATGTTAGCTACTAATAGCTAGCTGTCTCTGCATTCATGTGATGTCTAATCATAAACTCTCAGCGTTAATGTATGTTAGCTACTAATAGCTAGCTTTCTCTGCATTCATGTGATGTCTAATCATAAATTCTCAGCGCTAATGTATGTTAGCTACTAATAGCTAGCTTTCTCTGCATTCATGTGATGTCTAATCGTAAACTCTCAGCACTAATGTATGTTATTTACTAATAGCTAGCTGTCTCTGCATTCATGTGATGTCTAATCATAAACTCTCAGCGCTAATGTATGTTAGCTACTAATAGCTAGCTGTCTCTGCATTCATGTGATGTCTAATCATAAACTCTCAGCGCTAATGTATGTTAGCTACTAATAGCTAGCTTTCTCTGCATTCATGTGATGTCTAATCATAAACTCTCAGCGCTAATGCATGTTAGCTACTAATAGCTAGCTTTCTCTGCATTCATGTGATGTCTAATCATAAACTCTCAGCACTAATGTATGTTAGTTACTAATAGCTAGCTGTCTCTGCATTCATGTGATGTCTAATCATAAACTCTCAGCGCTAATGTATGTTAGCTACTAATAGCTAGCTTTCTCTGCATTCATGTGATGTCTAATCATAAACTCTCAGCGCTAATGTATGTTAGCTACTAATAGCTAGCCGTCTCTGCATTCATGGGATGTCTAATCATAAACTCTCAGTGCTAATGTATGTTAGATACTAATAGCTAGCTTTATCTGCATTCATGTGATGTCTAATCATAAACTCTCAGTGCTAATGTATGTTAGCTACTAATAGCTAGCTTTCTCTGCATTCATGTGATGTCTAATCATAAACTCTCAGTGCTAATGTATGTTAGATACTAATAGCTAGCCGTCTCTGTATTCATGTGATGTCTAATCATAAACTCTCAGCACTAATGTATGTTAGCTACTAATAGCTAGCTTTCTCTGCATTCATGTGATGTCTAATCATAAACTCTCAGCGCTAATGTGTTAGATACTAATAGTATTTCTTTTGGGGACACCAAACTTACATTATCTTTATATGCGGATGATCTCCTACTATTTTTATCAAAAACTAAATCTAGTATACCCATTCTTCTAGGGATAATCAAGGAGTTCAGCCTGTTCTCGGGCTACAAGGTTAACCAAAACAAATCAGAACTTTTATGGATACACAAGAGGAAAGACAGCTTAAGAGATTTTCCTTTTAAGATAGTAGACCATATTAAGTACCTAGGGATTTATCTGTCTGGCAACCCCACAAGGTGGTATGCACTAAACTACACAAAATTTCTCGGGGAAGCCAAGTCCATGATAGACAAGTGGAAGTCGCTACCAATCTCTTTGTCTGCTAAAATTACTTTACTAAAAACATTCATGTTCCCACGTCTTTTGTATATAATGCAAAACCTACCAATAATTATTAAAAATTCAGATGTACGAATCTTTAATAAACTGTGTACAGGATTATTATGGGGGAAAGGGAGGCCACGTTTATCTGTACGATTTTTGCAACAAAATAAGGATCTGGGAGGGTTTGGACTCCCAAATATCAAGGTATCCAATTGGGCTACCTTGGTTAAGATCGCAGCAGATTGGATAACTGAAGCCAATCATTTCACCCTCTTTGATCTAGAGGAGGGAATGATTAAACCTTTTTCGCTAAAGGCAATTCTCCATACTCCGACGAACAGATTACCATCCAATATTGGTAATTTGAGGGTGATGTACAACGTAATTATAGCCTGGCAAAAATTTTGTGGGGAACTTGGGTTAAGTTATAATTTTTCCAACTATCTCCCCATAACAGGTAACCCTGGATTTGCACCAGGACTTTCTCCAGGTATATTTCAAGGTTGGCTCCTTCGGGGTCTGAAGTATGTTGCTCAGCTACTAGATCCAAGTACGGGCATTGTGAAAACCTTTGAAAGAATTAGAAGGGAATTTGATCTCCCAAAACACCACTTTTACGCATATCTCCAAATCAGACACTATATTCTGCAAGGGACACAATATCCGCATATTGCACGAGACTTAGGAATAATTGAATCTGGGATTGGAATGTTTAAAAATGGATATTATTCAATATCTAGCTGGTACAAGATGATCATGTTAAAATATGGCCAACAACACTTGGAGTTAATTCTATCCAAATGGCAGAGAGTGCTGCAAGAAACAGAAATGGATGATATTAAAACAAGTATTCAACTAATAGGCAGTAAGAATACAACGTGGAAAGAGTCCCATAGCAAAATATTAAATTTTTCCTATATCTCGCCGGTAATTTTAGCCAAATGGGATAAAAAGTGTACAGGTAACTGCTTTCATTGTAAATACCCAAAAGCAGATACTCTACACTGTTTCTGGTCCTGCCCAAAGATTGCTAGATTTTGGAACAGAGTTAACTTCTGGATAAACAGATTCACGCATCAAAAAGTGGTTTTGCTCGCAAAAACAATCTTTTTCTTGTCCAATCCAATATCTCAAGAAGAAAAGAAAGATAGAGATTTTATTAATACAGCTATATTGGTGGCTAGGAATATAATACTGCTACACTGGAAGACAGCTAAAGCACCAAACATTGCAGAGTTTGCACAAAAAATGCATGAACAAATAACAATAGAGCAACATCAATTAGAACCAAGTAGTGAAAAACAATTTAGAAGTTTTTTTCATAAATGGCTAAACCTTATAAAAGCCTGTCCACTTACAACACAATTACAGATTATCTACCCCTTACGTAAATCGGTGTTTTTTGATATCACCATAGTTGAAGGTCTTCTTCCATCACACTGGGCAGAACAAAGATAAAGTCGGTTAGGACGAACAGGGGGGAATAGGGGTGTCCCTTTTTTTTTTTTTTTTGAGTTAAATTGCTGTAGGCTGACCACAGGATTTAGATTGAGGCACAGATGGACATATACCCCCGCAATGGAATGACGCACTAATACCAGCAGCTGGTAGTTTCATAGCTACAAAAACCCTATAATGAGGGAAGACATATTTATACTGCCCCGTTTGAGGGGAGAAGAGGTAATTAGATACAGCAAGATGAGGAAAGAAATCTGTATTACCCTGAATAGGTCAGCGCAACCTAACATGAACTATGGCGTGGCAGCTAGATATAATTATTGGGGTGTTTTTTTTCTTCTTTTTTTTTTTGTGTTTTTTTTTTTTTTTTCTGTGTGTTGTATTATTTTATTGTTTATTTTAAGTTAATGGATATAGGAAATTCCAGTAATAAGATTGTCAATATAATTTTATACCAGTTTTGTGTGAGTTGTCAACCTAAAGAGAGGGTCAATGTATTTGTTTTATTATCGATGTCTGGATTCTGGTTTTTTTTTTACACTGACATTGCCTGTACGACTATTTGCTAGTTTGAAAAAAAAAAAAGATACTAATAGTTAGCTTTCTCTGCATTCATGTGATGTCTAATCCTAAACTCTCAGCACTAATGTATGTTAGCTACTAATAGCTAGCTGTCTCTGCATTCATGTGATGTCTAATCATAAACTCTCAGTGCTACTGTATGTTAGCTACTAATAGCTTTCTCTGCATTCATGAACCCCCGGAGTAAATAGCAAACGGACACTTAAAAAGTTTCATTACTTGAATGATGGGTAATTACTGTATGTTGTTGCATGTGAAGGGCAGTGATTGTTTCACAGTGTATTCTTATTTCCCTCCCTTCCTCTCTTCCTTCTTTCTCTCAGAAATTTGAGTGCCTAGGGCAGCACTAAACATAAATATGCCATGATAACACGATAATCCCTTTATTCCCCATTCCCCAGTTTTGCATAACCAACACAGTTATATTAATATACTTTTTACCTCTGTGATTACCTTGTATCTAAGCCTCTGCAGACTGCCCCTTATCTCAGTTATATTAATATACTTTTTACCTCTGTGATTACCTTGTATCTAAGCCTCTGCAGACTGCTCCTTATCTCAGTTATATTAATATACTTTTTACCTCTGTGATTACCTTGTATCTAAGCCTCTGCAGACTGTTCCGTATCTCAGTTATATTAATATACTTTTTACCTCTGTGATTACCTTGTATCTAAGCCTCTGCAGACTACCCCTTATCTGTTATATTAATACACTTTTTACCTCTGTGATTATCTTGAATCTAAGCCTCTGCAGACTGCCCCTTATTTCAGTGCTTTTTACAGACTTGCATTTTAGCCAATCAGTGTTGACTCATAAATAACTCCATGGGCGTGAGCACATATATTATCTATATAGCACACATGAAATAGAGCTGTCTAACTGTGGAAAAACTGTCAAATGCATTCAGATTAGAGGCGGCCTTCAAGGGCTTAGAAATTAGCATATGAGCCTACCCAGCTTTAGCTTTCAACAAAGAATACCAAGTGAACAAAGCAAACTTGATGCTAAAAGTAAGACTGTCCCTTTAAACCTTACAAAAGGCGTTCAGATCCTTAAACATTATCTTAAAGGTACATTCTAATGCAAGATATATTATTATTATTATTAAACTTTTTTATAAAGCGGCAACAAATTCCACAGCGCTGTCCATGGGTACAAATGATAAACGTACAACAATGATACAATATTTTTTTTTAAAAAGACACAATTTCTCAAACAAATGCAAGAAGAATTGAGGACCCTATTCCCGTGGTAACTTAATTTAGACACAGCCAATGAGGAGTGACATAAAAAAGTAACCACCAATCACCAGCAGTGTGCTACTCAGGACTAACTAGGGGGTGAGTTGTTGTGCACATTAAGGAAGCTAATAGATAGTTACCAGTGAGCATTCATGCAATTATATAACGTTGTGGCTGATGAGTGCATTTAATTATTACATTAGATGATCTCTTTTAAGCTTATTTTTGACAAACCAATAATTAAAAAAGTGCTAAACAAAGAGAATATATTCCTCTTGTGATTGGCTCATCTGATGTGTTTAGCTGCTACAAAAGATAGCGACATAATGAAGTAAATTTGATAATAGAAGTAAATTATTAATACTGAATGCACTTTCTGAATCATGAAAAAAAACATTTGGGTTTCATGTCCCTTTAACATGACTATAATAGATTATGATAAACCCCTTAGTATCTATGGGGCTACAATTGACTACAATGCACCTTTAAATAAAATAGATTAGGGACTAATGTCTGCGGAACGTGCACTTTGGTTTGTGTGGGAGAAAACAGAAGTTACAACTAGACTTTTACAATATGAAACTGGACTGGAGACAAATCCGGATGCCGGGGGAGTGATTTGGGAGCACACAAAGGTAGGTGGGCGTATGATTGGTCAGCACAGAACCTAAAAACACGTCCCCTCATGTATGGGAGACTGGATTCTGCAACCCATTTTCTGAAGTGTAATAATCTCTGGTGCTTTTTTTTCCTGCACATGGAAATAGTTTATTACCTGGAAGCAATACAGAAAAAAAAAGTCATATTGAGCTATGGTTGATTTTCTTACGTTCCAAAACATTATGGGATAAAGTTATTTTTCTGGTTTGCAGCCACTTGATTGAATAAAACACACACAGCGAGCTCTGATGGAAATGATTTGTACACAATATGTTTCTTATAACAGCGGAGTGTGGTCTTTTACTCTGCTATATGATGTGGATCCCCTTGGCAATGTGTTGCAACCTCCGCTGGCAGCCCAGGGGTTAAATGTTACAAATTCCTTGATGCTGGGAGGTTCCCGAAAATGTGCCCCCCACTTAAAGAGAGTGACCTTAAATCAAGCAACTGAACAGAATACCCTGAAACTGAATTACAGTCATAACAACATAATAGTCTGTAATCAGATGTTAGCAACTTGCATTTTTCATAATTACTCTTGTTGCTCCCAATATACATCTTGCTACATAATCTCAGGACAGCCAGATGAGTGCAACTTTATATTTACTTGATGTTGCTTACAGGTTACACTGATGCACCTTTTCATTTGAAAATCTATCAATATCAATGATCAGCTGATAAGAGTTATGTTTATTCAAAGCCACTGCAGGAGCACCTTATTTAAATGGGCTGAACACTCTCCCACCCACCTCTACTATGAGGTTAATTTCTGCTGCTGCCTCTTGTTTATATAGATGTTTTATAGCCAATACTTCAGTATTAAAATGTTTAGTATAGGAGGTAGTTTCAACAGGCAAAAGCAGCTATTTTAAATGATAAAAAAAAATCTAAAACAGACTTAAAACCCAGGACGTGACCAAACAGTTCTGAAATGGCCCTGACAGAGATTAAAGACAGGTTAAAAAAAAGCCAGAAGCTCAGCAGAAGTACCAAGTCTGAATCCAGAAGGTGTGGTCTAGAGCCTAAAGTAAAGGCAAAAGCAAGGTTAGAGTCCTGAAGGTGTGGTCTAGAGCCTAAAGCAAAGTCAAAAGCAAGGTTAGAGTCCTGAAGGTGTGGTCTAGAGCCTAAAGCAAAGGCAAAAGCAAGGTTAGGGTCCTGAAGGTGTGGTCTAGAGCCTAAAGCAAAGGCAAAAGCAAGGTTAGGGTCCTGAAGGTGTGGTCTAGAGCCTAAAGCAAAGGCAAAAGCAAGGTTAGGGTCCTGAAGGTGTGGTCTAGAGCCTAAAGCAAAGGAAAAAGCAAGGTCAGAGTCCTGAAGGTGTGGTCTAGAGCCTAAAGCAAAGGCAAAAGCAAGGTTAGAGTCCTGAAGGTGTGGTCTAGAGCCTAAAGCAAAGGCAAAAGCAAGGTTAAAGTCCGGAAGGTGTAGTCTAGAGCCTAAAGCAAAGGCAAAAGCAAGGTTAAAGTCCGGAAGGTGTAGTCTAGAGCCTAAAGCAAAGGCAAAAGCAAGGTTAAAGTCCGGAAGGTGTAGTCTAGAGCCTAAAGCAAAGGCAAAAGCAAGGTTAAAGTCCGGAAGGTGTAGTCTAGAGCCTAAAGCAAAGGCAAAAGCAAGGTTAGAGTCCTGAAGGTGTGGTCTAGAGCCTAAAGCAAAGGCAAAAGCAAGGTTAAAGTCCGGAAGGTGTAGTCTAGAGCCTAAAGCAAAGGCAAAAGCAAGGTTAAAGTCCGGAAGGTGTAGTCTAGAGCCTAAAGCAAAGGTAAAAGTAAGGTTAAAGTCCGGAAGGTGTGGTCTAGAGCCTAGTACAATGAACCACTGAAGCAAAGACAGGAGCAGAACTGCTAGACAATAAAACAGATGGTTAAAAGCAAGGTTGTCAGAATCCAGAAGGTGTGGTCTAGAGCCTAATACTATGCAAACAAAGATGGGAGCAAAACTGATGGTCAAAGGCAAAAGCAAGGTCTGA